>NC_054712.1:42910566-42948066 GCF_016097555.1 Gigantopelta aegis | reverse complement strand
TATAGGAGAACAATATACAGTCGAAAGTGCATTTAAAAAGTAAAGTTTGTTTTATTTAACGACGCCACTAGAGCACATTGATTTTTTTTATCTTATCATCGGCTATTGGACGTCAAACATATGATCATTCTGACACTGTTTTTTTTAGAGGAAATCCGCTGTCGCCACATAGGCTACTCTTTTACGACAGGCAGCAAGGGATCTTTTATTTGTGCTTCCCACAGGCAGAATAGCTCAAACCATGGCCTTTGTTAAACCAGTTATGGATCACTGGTCGGTGCAAATGGTTTACACCTACCCATTGAGCCTTGCGGAGCACTCACTCACGGATTGGAGTCGGTATCTGGATTAAAAATCCCATGCCTCGACTGGGATCCGAACCCAGTACCTACCAGCATGTAGACCGATGGCCTAACCACGACGCCCAGTGGTAAAAGCGTTCGCTTGATGCGCGGTCAGCCTGGGATCGATCCCAGTCGGTGTGCCCATTCGGCTATTTCTCGCTCCAGCCAGTGCACCACGACTGGTATATCAAAGACGGTGATATGTGCTAATCATTATTATATTTTATGAAACAACTACTAGATCATCGATAAACTTCCACATGCATTATGTCATTCATCAACTGTTTCCTAAAAACATTACCAATAAGTGCATAATTTTAACATACATAATCTAGCTATCATGTTTCTTTGCGAACATGTTTTACCAAGTGTATATATTACATATCATATCTGATAACAATTCTCTATTTATGACGGCCGTTTTGGTTTACTTTTTTATCTGATTCCAAACCTACAACAATACTGTGACAATAAATATACAATATTTAAAAGCACAGTGTCAATTTTTAATGACGAGCAATATAGTGTCCATCTTGGTTTTTGAAAGTTATTTAATAGAATTGATGGAAATCGATACAAATATTTATACCAATCGATACAGACATTTAAAAAAATTACCAAAATTTACATACATGTAATTATATAAATTCGTCTCCGTGCTGACCCACAAGCAAATAATTGGGGACCGGAAGAGTCATGTTTAATACATTTGATCAAAAATCGGTTTTCACCATCGGATTCCTTGGAAACAATTGATTGGAATGAACTTCAGACATAAACCAACTCTGACACTGACTATTGGGTAAGTGGAAAACACTGCGTGAATATCGCAGAGAGGCATCATATTTAACAGCGACCTACAAACCTTTTACCGGATATAGGATAATTTGTATTTCCCAGTTTGTAAAACAGTCTACTCATAATATGTCAGTGGTCTCCTGATCCAGTTCATTTGTATTTTATATCTCTGTCTGTCTGTCTGTCTGTCTGTCTGTCGGTCTGTCGGTCTGTCGGTCTGTCTGTCTGTCTGTATGTCTGTCTGTCTGTCTGTCTGTCTCTCTCTCTCTCTCTCTCTCTCTCTCGCTGCACTTTAACCTTACAATCGACCGAGAGAGAGAGAGAGAGAGAGAGAGAGAGAGACACACACACATACACACACTAAAGCTATGATGCAGGCTACCCCTTCCAAAACAGAAAAGCAATATTTTACATTCCCATGGACCGGCCTCGGTGGCGTCGTGGTTAGGCCATCAGTCTACAGGCTGGTAGGTACTGGGTTCGGATCCCAGTCGTGGCATGGGATTTTTAATCCAGATACCGACTCCAAACCCCGAGTGAGTGCTCCGCAAGGCTCAATGGGTAGGTGTAAACGACTTGCACCGACCAGTGATCCATAACTGGTTCAACAAAGGCCATGGTTTGTGCTATCCTGCCTGTAGGTAGCGCAAATAAAAGATCTCTTGCTGCCTGTCGTAAAAGAGTAGCCTATGTGGCGACAGCGGGTTTCCTCTAAAAAACAGTGTCAGAATGACCATATGTTTGACGTCCAATAGCCGATGATAAGATAAAAAATCAATGTGCTCTAGTGGCGTCGTTAAATAAAACAAACTTTACTTTTTTCATTCCCATCGACTGGTTGTAAGACAAAACCAGTGCACGCGACTAAAGAGTGCGATCGATCATGGGGATATCCACACCTCAGGCGATCGCTTTACCACTGAGCAACTTCCTCCACGCCCGATATTTCGATGGGTGTCATTCTGGTAACAAAAACGACGAGTGCTTCACGACTGATATACCAGAATGAGGTAGTAATATACACTGTCCTGTCTGCGGTATCTTGGCTTACGAAGGTGCATGCATTTGGAGTGTACCGTTTCATCTCATATAGCAAGACTATACGAGGGCAGTATATTGTTTTCGTAACACTAGATGTTAAAGGGAAATTCCTGAGTGTCCTGCAATTTTTAAGATATTATCAACTAACAGAAACTTTTTAACGATTGTAATTACATATCAAATATATTTTTCTGCATAAAATATTAGTGTGTGTATATTAAACGTGTTTCTGATCGTTCTAATATTTGTACTAGGTTAAATTTCATTTTATTTCTTAAAATATATTTTTTCGTACGTACGTAATTATTTGAAGACAAAATCCAATTTAGGCTTCTTGCAAATATTAAGACGACCAGAAACACATTGAATATACAGACACTGATATTCTAAACAAGAAAATATATTTAATATGTAAGTTTAATCGTAGATGAGGGCTCTTTGTTCCAATCTGGTGAATTTCAAATTCAGGATAGTTGCCTGATGCAGATATACGATTTTGATCACTGAATATGGTTACTGTTAAGCAATATTAAAAAAAGAAGACAAAAGGTCGTGTTATTAATGACATTTGCATGACTAGAATATAATATAATAGAATAGAATATATAATAGAATAGAATATAGAATAGAATAGAATAGAATAGAATAGAATAGAATAGAATAGAATAGAATAGAATAGAATAGAACAGAATAGAATATAGAACAGAATAGAATAGAATAGAATAGAATAGAATAGAATAGAATATAGAATAGAATAGAACAGAATAGAACAGAATATAGAATATAATAGAATATAATAGAATATAATATAATAGAATAGAACAAAATAGAATAGAATAGAATAGAATAGAATAGAATAGAATATAGAATAGAATAGAATAGAATAGAATAGAATAGAATAGAATAGAATAGAACAGAATAGAATAGAATATAGAACAGAATAGAATAGAATAGAATAGAGAATAGAATAGAACAGAATAGAACAGAATATAGAATATAATAGAATAGAACAAAATAGAATAGAATAGAATAGATATTTAATGATATTTAAACACGAAAATTACATCGGCTATTGGGTGTCAAATCATTTTCATGAAAGAACAAGCTTTCAAAAAACCTCAAACAGGACGGTGTACCACATTTTGTTATTTTATTCTACGAACGTTTGGGGGCGAGACGTAGCCCAGTGGTAAAGCGCTCGCTTGATGCGCGGTCGGTTTGGGATCGATCCCCGTCAGTGGGCCCATTGGGCTATTTCTCGCTCCAGCCAGTGCACCACGACTGGTACATCAAAGGCCGTGGTATGTGCTATCCTGTCTATGGGATGGTGCATATAAAAGATCCCTTTCTGCTATTCGAAAAGAGTAGCTCATGAAGTGGCGACAGCGGGTTTCCTATCTCAATATCTTTGTGGTCCTTAACCATATGTTTGACGCCATATAACCGTAAATAAATTGTGTTGAGTGCGTCGTTAAACAAAACATTTCCTTCTACGAACGTTTTGACAGTCCCTCGTACCAGAATACAAAGTAACCAAATACTACCAATAGTATATAGTTTATTTAATGTTAGAACAGTGGGGTTTGGTTTTAGAGAGGGCGTACAAAGGTGTAATAAATGTATTTTCCAATAAAAAGAAATACACAAACGTTGAAACTAAACAGCAGAAATGTCCCGAAATACACGACAAAAACCAGACACTACTATTGTTACTATAACGATTTCTGTTTAATTTAACTGATTAATGCGTTATTTTTATTATTTAAAAAATTAACAAAGCAAATTTCATGCATAGAAAGAAAACAATATAATAAAAAATATATAACCATATAAACGAAATGCGAGTATGATTTATTCATGCTCATACTTAATTAAATGATGATGATAATGACGACGATGATGATAATAATAGTAATAATATCCCACCGAAATTTTAGTAAACGTTTTGTTGCTAATAGGTGTTTTTGTTTTGATTATAAAATAAAACATGTTTTAAGGCATTCGTAATTCACACGAAACATGTCGTATACCCTCAGGATAATTCGGAATGTTTTCAAATTATTTTTAACCCCCAATCCAAAACAACAAAACACAAACAACAAAAGAAAACAGCATAACAACAAACCCAAAAGAAACAAAAACAAAAATGAGTGGCAGTCCGCCTAAAACTCGACTGGCGATCAACAGTCCTCCTGCATGCACTCCTGCTAGCACCGAAACGAAGTATGTATTGTTCCAGAAAGTGGCAGTCCGCCTAAAACTCGACTGGCGATCAACATTCCTCCTGCATGCACTCCTGCTAGCACCGAAACGAAGTATGTATTGTTCCAGAAAGTGGCAGTCCGCCTAAAACTCGACTGGCGATCAACAGTCCTCCTGCATGCACTCCTGCTAGCACCGAAACGAAGTATGTATTGTTCCAGAAAGTGGCAGTCCGCCTAAAACTCGACTGGCGATCAACAGTCCTCCTGCATGCACTCCTGCTAGCACCGAAACGAAGTATGTATTGTTCCAGAAAGTGCAGTCCGCCTAAAACTCGACTGGCGATCAACAGTCCTCCTGCATGCACTCCTGCTAGCACCGAAACGAAGTATGTATTGTTCCAGAAAGTGGCAGTCCGCCTAAAACTCGACTGGCGATCAACAGTCCTCCTGTATGCACTCCTGCTAGCACCGAAACGAAGTATGTATTGTTCCAGAAAGTGGCAGTCCGCCTAAAACTCGACTGGCGATCAACAGTCCTCCTGCATGCACTCCTGCTAGCACCGAAACGAAGTATGTATTGTTCCAGAAAGTGGCAGTCCGCCTAAAACTCGACTGGCGATCAACAGTCCTCCTGTATGCACTCCTGCTAGCACCGAAACGAAGTATGTATTGTTCCAGAAAGTGGCAGTCCGCCTAAAACTCGACTGGCGATCAACAGTCCTCCTGCATGCACTCCTGCTAGCACCGAAACGAAGTATGTATTGTTCCAGAAAGTGGCAGTCCGCCTAAAACTCGACTGGCGATCAACAGTCCTCCTGTATGCACTCCTGCTAGCACCGAAACGAAGTATGTATTGTTCCAGAAAGTGGCAGTCCGCCTAAAACTCGACTGGCGATCAACAGTCCTCCTGCATGCACTCCTGCTAGCACCGAAACGAAGTATGTATTGTTCCAGAAAGTGGCAGTCCGCCTAAAACTCGACTGGCGATCAACAGTCCTCCTGTATGCACTCCTGCTAGCACCGAAACGAAGTATGTATTGTTCCAGAAAGTGGCAGTCCGCCTAAAACTCGACTGGCGATCAACAGTCCTCCTGCATGCACTCCTGCTAGCACCGAAACGAAGTATGTATTGTTCCAGAAAGTGGCAGTCCGCCTAAAACTCGACTGGCGATCAACAGTCCTCCTGTATGCACTCCTGCTAGCACCGAAACGAAGTATGTATTGTTCCAGAAAGTGGCAGTCCGCCTAAAACTCGACTGGCGATCAACATTCCTCCTGCATGCACTCCTGCTAGCACCGAAACGAAGTATGTATTGTTCCAGAAAGTGGCAGTCCGCCTAAAACTCGACTGGCGATCAACAGTCCTCCTGCATGCACTCCTGCTAGCACCGAAACGAAGTATGTATATTGTTCCAGAAAGTGGCAGTCCGCCTAAAACTCGACTGGCGATCAACAGTCCTCCTGCATGCACTCCTGCTAGCACCGAAACGAAGTATGTATATTGTTCCAGAAAGTGGCAGTCCTCTTATTATCGAAACGGAGGATATATTGTCCAAAGGAGTCGCAGTCCTATTGCCGGAATATAAAATATATTTTGTTCTATGGAGTGGCAGTCTTCTTATGGCAGATGAAGGAAATGTGTATTGTCCTAGGGAGTGGCAGTCATCCTATACGAGTAGGATGTATATATTGTCCTGAGGAGTGGCAGTCTTCAATCCACAATAATCACTGTTAATCCTTTTGTTATTGTATCTTAGGTGTTTTTTTTAACTTCCCTATAACGCCAAAAAAAAAAGGAGTCGGTCTCTGGTCGGACCAAAATTCCAGAATGGATGCTGCGATGTGTTGTTTTTTAAAATGTTATTTATGTTTTTAAAGCATGAAATTGCACAAAAAATTTCGACATATTTGATAACGAAATAAGGGGCATATTTAAATTGAAATCAGAATGCACGTCCTAGTTCAGAAATTTATTTTGTTTGGCCTAATACTGGTTTCATCTCCAGGCTCGAAGTTTAGTTCAAAATATCTTTCACGAAATTAACACCAACTCTTCCCCTGGCTTTTACCAGTATTTTCGATTACGAGTTACACAGGTGTAGTATATTCAACAAAAAGTCATAACAAATATTGCGAGTGCAGTATACCCGAAGTAAAGGTCCAAGAAAGTATAACGAGTGCAGTATATTCAGATAAAAGTCCAAGAAAGTATTGGGAGTGCAGTATATCAAGATAAAAGTCCAAGAAAGTATAACAGTGCAGTATATTCAGGTAAAAGTCCAAGAAAGTATAACGAGTGAAGTATATTCAATCAAAAGCCCAAGAAAGTATTGTGAGCACGGTCTATTCAAGTAAAAGTCCACAAAGGGTACTGTGAACGCATTATATTCAGCCAAAAAAAAATCCTATCTTCCAAGTTAGAGATCTTTGTTTTAAACTTACTAATAGTACAGGTGAGGTATTTTCCTATTACTCAAGGACTGTATTCAGTGACATGCACCTCCATACACCTGCATTATATACCCAGCCTGGCAGCTAACACACCATGAAGTCCAATTAATTAGTATGAAGGGGCTTTTCAACATTTACGTAAGTACAGGATGGGTAGGGGAATCATGGTTGTTTTAGTATAAAATTCTTGGAGTTTTTGTTGAGGGGGGGGGGGGGGGGGGGGGGGGGGGGGTCGGTGGGTGTTTTTAAGTTTTGATTCTTGTTTTCTTCTTCTTCTTCTTCTTCTTCTTCAAAACAGTGCCTAATTATTATCCATAATCATAAAAACGAGTCATGGCTAGTTTATTCTATTACAAACATTCTAGTACTTTAAATCCAGGGGTTCAAAAATCCAATCGCCCGACGCCCGTGGCAAGTGGAATTTTCGTGCCGGGCAAGTAATTATGTTAACTGCATATACCGGATGACAAGTGAAGTGACTATACAGTTAACACCTAAAACTTTTTAGTTTTTGTTTTGTTTTGTTACAAATCTCGGTAAAACCTTTGGAAAGTGTACCGATCGTTCGAGCATTTACATAACTCTAAGGAGAACTAACTTTAAATGCTGGAACGATCGGAACTCTTGCCAACGCGTTAACACCAAAACGGAAAACAAGGTGTTGAAAAGTTCAATAACAACTTTAGAGTTATTCCCCTTTTACTATCGACTAAGATCGGTAATTTTCGCCACTGAACGTTTTACTGAATTCGGTTCGATGATCTTCAAACTTGGAAATATCGTCCAATACGCTTTACAGCTTACGTATAGGGGAATGTCCGAGTAACTCTCCATTCCTGAAAAACATAATGGGAGACGAGTCCAATTATTTTTCAGGAATGGAGAGTTACGAGGATATTCCCCTACTTAAAATACACCACTGAGTAATAATTTTATGTGAATATATGTTAGTATGGAAATTAACACTAATGATTTTAGTGGGTTAATTAAGTAGGGTTTCATCTCTCCATTACTGAAAAATAATGGAGCGATGAGACAATACTGTGACTTCGCATGTGTATTTTAAATAAAAATAAAATATACATGCCTTGTGAATGCAATCAAAATGTTTAATCCTTACAAAAATTGTCATATTCAAATTATATTAGACGTTAACGCGGTGGACTCTGGAATCTACTCTTTGCAAATGAACGGGTGCGTAAAGCACGTTTATAATTTCTGAGTTCACTTGTACAAAGCATAAATATTATGAACTGTATTCTTATAAACGTTGCAAGATATTTTAGTTTAGATATCATAAACCTTGTAGCAAAAACATACTTAATGTTTTTCGGTACTTTGCAAATGTAAGTCTACGTCCATGTAAAATGAACGAGTAAGGTGAAGTTAGATTTCATTAGCCCTACATCAAAATCGTGACAAGTTAGATTTCATTAGCACTACGTCATAATCATGATGGTGCGATGCTCTCTAAGCATACATGAATATATTAATTTGTTCTGCTTTATTAATAGTTTTTAACAAATAAATTATGCTCAATAAATTAAAAATACAAGGCTGCAATCGATGTACACCCCGTGCCCTTCTGTTGTTTACCAAACATGCAGTTTTTAAAAACATAAACAGAGCTCATGTGTAACTTTGAGCCCAGCCACGGCTGTTGGCGAGACTTTTCTCAGCTATAAACAGGGTAAAAACACCCCAGAGAAGTGTTTTGGGGCAGACAATGTTAAATAATATACTCACAATAATGACACATGGGCCAAAATCCATAAACATTTTTCAACCAATGCCAGCCATAAAAGAATGGCTCACAAGTGGAAAGGGTTCTCGCCACATCCAGGGCCACTAATACATACATCGACACAATAATTATGTTGAGATGAACAAGTGGACACTACCAAACAAATAAAGTTTAAATCAACAAATGGACACCACTTAAAAAAAAAGAAGTTTAAATCAACAAATAGAAAAGACAGTGGATACTACTGGACAGACATATACATTTAGTATTCCTGAGTACGTGTTATAACTTATTGGCAAAATTCTTTATTTGTGCAATCAAACCAATTACTTTCAATATTATTACATTATTAAGCACTGTATTAAATTAACTAGGAGTAACACAATTGGTTACCTTAAGAAGTGTGGGCAAGTGGAAAAATATATGGAGCAAGTGAATATCTGATTGGCACTTGGCCTGTGGCAAGTAATTTTTTTGAAATTTTTTGAACCCCTGTTAAATTAAAATAAAATTTGATCTTGTCGTATGAAAACCACATGAGTTAAAAACGCTGGCTGATAATTATTGAAGGACCCCCTTTCTGGTAGAAGCGCCGAACTGCTCAATCTAATTAAAATTAGCTCCACTATTACATGTGGATCTAACACCAGCCAGTTGGAGCTCATGTCCACCAATCAAAACCTTACTTGCAGAATCCTGCCAGTAATTTAAAAATAATTTGAAAACATTCCGAATTATCCTGAGGGTATACGACATGTTTCGTGTGAATTACGAATGCCTTAAAACATGTTTTATTTTATAAAATAAATAATTTGTAATGTAAAACTGAAGACTGATTTAGTTTTTTTTTTTATATAAATAAATAAATAATTTTTAATGTAAAATTGAAGACTGATAACCCACCCCGTACCTATTGGTATGGTTCGCTGTACTGCGGCCACTAAAATAGACTCGCCCGATATTTTTAGAATTTGTATGCTCCCAAATAACGTTATAAAAGGCAAAGTGTGATTGGTCAATATTTAAATTATTATTTACAGACGAAATGTTCCCTGGACATTGGGGACTACGTAGTGTTGTTAGTTTTAAATCACTGGCAGGATTCTGCAAGTAAGGTTTTGATTGGTGGACATGAGCTCCAACTGGCTGGTGTTAGATCCACATGTAATAGTGGAGCTAATTTTAATTAGATTGCGAACTGCTGAACTAAGCATTTGCTCCATAGTTCTGTGCTGTAATTGTACAACATGTGCCAAAGAACACCGCGAAATCATTGTTACCATAGTATTATGCTGAATTAAGAAGTGAATTCAAGTCATAATTAGACTTCAACGTGTAAACAAAAATGAATTAAAAAAAATGTCAATAATGTTTTAAAAAAATAATAAAAAATATAAGCCAATGTCACAGCGAGCTGTAACCGAACAGGAGGAGGTGGAGCGACACGCCTACATCGCACAGTGCGAACGTGAGCCACGTGCTTAGTAACAGGCAAATGAGATGTATTGCAGGGACCCCGGCGCTAGATATGCGGCATTTCAGTAAGTCGAATCTGCAAAGAAAAACCCAAACATCATCCAACTCTGGGTCAACACGGAATAGATGTCTTTTTGGCTTGAAACTCTATAACCTATTTAAAACATGTTTTAAGTTTTAAAGAGACATTCCCGAGTTTGCTGTAATTTGTAAGATGTTTTCGACTAAAAAAGACTTTTTAACGATTGTAATTACATATGAAGTATATTTTTCTGCATAAAATATTAGTCGCTGTATATTAAACATGTTTCTAATCGTTCTAATATTTGTACTAGGTTAAATTTCATTTTATTTCCTAAAATATTATTCTTTCGTACGTACGAAATTATTTGAAGACAAAATCCAGTTTGGGTTTCTTACCAATATTAAGACGACCAGAAACACATTGAATATACAGACACTGATATTCTAAACAAGAAAATATATTTAATATGTAAATTTAATCGTGGAAATATTTTATTAATCGGAAACATCTTACAATGCAGCAAACTCGGGAATGTCCCTTTAAACCCATGCCAAATCGTAATTGATTTTTTTAAAGGGACATTCCCGAGTTTGATGCATTGTAAGATATTTCCAACTAATAAAATATTTCTACGATTAAACTTACATTTTAAATATATGTTCTTGTTTAGAATATCAATGTCTGTATATTCAATGCGTTTCTGGTCGTCTTAATATTTGTAAGAAGCCCAAACTGGATTTTGTCTTCAAATAATTTCGTACGTACGAAAAAAACATATTTTAGGAAATAAAATGAAATTTACGCTAGTACAAATATTAAAACGATCAGAAACACGTTTAATATACAGCCACTAATATTTTATGCAGGAAATATATTTGATATGCAATTACAATCGTTAAAAAGTCTCTGTTTGTCGATAACATCTTTAAAATTGCAGCAAACTGAGGAATGTCCCTTTAACAAAAATATATATGTACATTAAACCCCCGCCCCCCGCCCCCGCCCTCCAAAAAACCTCTTGACAAATTACGATCAACACTGAGTAGGTCAAGTATCCTTTGATAAAAGCATGAAGGCAAATGATCATAAGCGTACGAGACGGGGTGGTGGTGGTGGTGGTGGTGGTAGTGGTGTGTGTGTGTGTGTGTGTGTGAGTGTGAGTGCTGGAGCAAAATATCAAATTCGGGTAAAAATGATACAGATATTCGGGCAAAATGTGCTAACCTAAGACCTTTTCACCATGTATTCTACCCTCAAACTTAGTTGTAATCCATGTAAAAATGCGTAGTGATTCGTTTGCTACCCTATATAACTGTTTGAAAGTAATGAATAAATGTTGTTATCCAGATTCGGGCAAAAGCCAGCCTGCCCCCCCCCCCCCCCCCCCTATAAAAATGGGAACCCGTACGCCTATGCAAGTGATGGAACAACCAAAGTATATAGGAAATGCACATCTAGCTCTGTCATTTGTTTGTACATTCGATTACTACGCGTAGCTGTTTCTTCTGTTTTTGTCTTTACCCCTGTATTAAAACAGATTTAAGTTACATAACTTAAAGGTGCAGACCCTAGTTTTAGCCCGTAAAATTGGACACTAAGTTTAGTTAATCTACAAACCTGCAACACACATTTGGATATGGTTATAACAGAGAGAAGCTAAAGTCTGTGATGTTTAAACAGGGAAATACCGTCAAAAATAACTAGAGCGTGTCTCATTAACCATTACTTCTTAGACGAACGTGCGTTTTTAAAAACTAGGATATGTCGCTTTAATGCCAATTTCTAAAGAAATCTTTTTTTATTTACATCGGAATATCTTGCTTTTTTTTTTTGAAAGTTGTTACGGATTTAAATCAGAATGACAAAACCGTAATACGAGATCAAGGCCGTATCTCTGCACACTGCAGAGTCGAATGGGCATTTGGCATAATAGTGGTTGATTCCATGAATCTCTATCTAGTGCCTCGTCTAAAGGACAGCCACTCCCGAACAGATCCTTTACTGCCACAGAGGACTGCCACTCTCACTTTTTAAACGAATTTAAGAATTATACAGTGTAGTTAATATGCATGAATTATATCACATTAAAACAGTAAAAACGTTAACCATACTGTAGATTTGAGTCCATAAGATATTTTCCACACCTAAACAGTACTGCTGCTGGTGCCACCACCAGCACTACCACATTATAGAAGTTGCCTTTTTAATTTTACTGTTACACAATCTTTATTACTGTGATACGGCGCTCGGCTGATGTGTGATGGGTCATGGGATCAATTCTCCTCGGTGGGCCAGTGTGTTTATTTTTAATCACAACACATAACGCAAACACCACCATACATCACCGAAGACAACCATACTTTTTATTAATTTACTGCTTTGATGAACTTTCGACTTGGATTTTTTATAACGCTAAACCAAAAATGTTCTCAAAGTCTACTCTTTTTTGTTACCCCAATCCATATCTCCTAAACTCAAACACAATATTTTTGTTTCTGCAGGGACTATTTTATTTTATCGACATTTTGTTTTTGGCTTAAAGTTTTATTCCGACATTACTTCCTACCCCACCACTCACCCCGACACTCGAGAAAATATAGGTAATTGTGAAGGGTCCCGTTTACCTGCTGAATAATCCTCTTAGTTTCTTTTCCCATTCCAACTCTAGAAGCGACCCCTCGATCCAGAACTTGCCATCTGAGTGTTGGTACTCGAACCCCTGACGACAGTCGCAGCGGTACGCACCGCGCATGAACAGGAAACCGTTCTGCTTCCGGCACTGTACACGGTATAGAAAAAGAATAATGAACCTTGGTTTGAAATTGACTATTATCCCCCCCCCCCCTCTGGTCTTCTGGATCCGGCCCTGCATTAAATTTATTTATAAATTTGGAAAGCACATTCCTGCGGTGTGTGAGGTGATTTGTGTTTATTACTGTGCTACACCTCAGTTGTGTTTACATTAGCTAAATTTATTAAATATAATGCACCTACAAGAAAGGGTTACATGTTCTGTTTGTTTACATCTATGTTTAACGGAAAGATTAGACAATGCTGTTACACACTGCAAAACAATAATAACCTTGATTTAGTGAAACAAGCTATAATGGCCTTCACGTAGCCTCAGATCCCAATGTTTTAATATGCAAATGACCTTAGTTATTTATAGGAGAAATAACGTGCATTCAAACGACACAGAGATTTTTAAAAAGTGGAATTAAGTCAACTTCGTGCATTTTATATGATGATTTGTATATAACACCTGTCTGGGTTTGGGTTAGTTTTCATGTAAATGCAAAGAAAACAAATATCGAATAGGAAATAAACGTAACATTTGCAAAAAACTTTGGGTCTAAATAATTGAACAGGATAATAGTAGTGGCTGTTCTGGAAACAAATTCAGCTGTCCTTGGTATCGACGTTAAAGTGATCTCATATAAAAAAAAGAAGAATTCTGGCATTTATTAAATATGTACATTGTTATTTACCCCAACTCCCTCCCCCCCAAAAAAAAATATCCCTAACCCCCAAAACATACGCAACCCCCCATACAACCTCCCACAAAAGCAACAACAACAACGAAACCCCAAACAAAAACAAAAAAAAAACCCTGTAAAAATACATCCCCTAAAAACGTCAGGTAATGTTAGCATTAATATCCACATGACTGCGATTCCATGCGGCCCCACTCCTCTGATTCTGAGTGCCTACCTTTGTGGAGAGCTGGTCACATCGTGCGGTGTTCTTGAAGGCATTAGCCACGTGGAAAGGACTCGGACATTGATTAATTTCCAACAAGTCCAGAGGGACGTCCACAGTTACCACACCCCTAGAAATAACACGCGGTACATTCAGTTTCTCAAGTTTTATTAACATTACACGCTCACACACACACACACACACACACACACACACACACACACACACACACACACACACACACACACACACATGTATTCCTATAATATAATACATGTATTTCTTCTTACTCAATATAATAACAAAAATCATTACTATAATAAATTATTTTAGAATAATAATAAAAAGATAACGCCGGTAGTAATAGTGAATAGATAGTTTTTGTTTCAATGTCTTCCGAGCATTTATTTTATTTAAATTTATTTTCGTTTTTATATCTAACTAACGTTCAAACAACCAGTCCTGGGCACTCACACCTCAGCTATATAAGCTGTCTGTACAGGGTAATAAAGTTATACAAACCACATGTATGTAAATTAAATGTTAATTGCATAAAACTATATGGAAATAGCCAAAAACCAAACCAACGACAATGAACCCATGATTTTGAAGTGGAAGCTGCTTGGATTAGGGCCGTAACGAGTCCAGAATCATGGACTCGAGTACTCGAGGGTTAAACTCGACCCGGACCCGAGTACCCGACGCTTACACTAAATGATAATGATACTAAAGTAAAATTGCATTATGCATCTTAATTCCAGCGCAGAACATGGATGCCAAATCATGCCATTGCATTGCATTTCACACAATTGGCGTTTGCTTTCCCTCCATGTCTCACAGTCCAATAATGTAACAGGCGGCAAGCATATAGCAAAATGACATAAAAAAGAGAAAATTAAACGAGTGCTCTTCCTTACACGGGTACTCTAGTCCAATGAGCGGACTCGAGTCTTCTTAGACTATCTTGTCACCTCTTTTGTAACAGAACTCGAATAGACATTAAGACTGACAGAAAAAACAACAACGATTTTTAGACAAACACGTGTACCCTACCCGAACTGAAGCCTTATTGTAACAGGTATTTGTAAGATACATTACAGTGTTGTGCTCATGTGTTTAGCTGTCGTGTGAAGAAAAGAAAGAAATGTTTTATTTAACGACGCATTCAACACATTTTATTTACGGTTATATGGCGTCAAACATATGGTTAAGAACCACACAGATAATGAGAGAGGAAACCCGCTGCCGCCACTTCATGGGCTATTCTTTTTGATCCTAAACCGACCGCGCATCAAGCGAGCGCTTTACCACTGGGCTACATCCCGCCCCCCATCACGGACTATTGGTGGCCGCTCAAATAGTTTGCATCATTGATGCTGGTGGGACTGGTTTACAAGTCAAACCAGGACGATGACTTACCTTTCTTTAGAAAGGTCATGAGACACAAATTCATATTATTCAGAATGTTTCAAGCCAAAGGCGTATTGGCTCCTCTTCTTTTCTTTTTTTTGTAGGGGCGGCAGGCTGATTTTTGCACAAATTAAACAAAAATGTCCGAATCTGGATAATGAATGAATGAATGAATGCTTAACGACACCCCAGCACGAAAAACACATCAGCTATTGGGTGTCTGGATAATGACGTCAATTCAGTTGATTACTACCAAACAACTACATGTACAGGCATCGAATTTTACCACGGCAACGACGGCAAGTGCCTTCGTTGCCCTCCTTACTTGCCGTTGTGCCCCGAAAATCGAACGTTATCGACGGCAAGGAAAATGCCTTTGTGCCCTTCCTGGTTTGCAACCGTGCCCTTCCCAGATCTACATATGATCATTTATTGTTTCACTGACAATTTCGAATAAAAAGTGTTAAAACACCCGTATTTCATTATGTTTTAAAATTTATTTACGTTACAACTCGCGTTATCAACAATCAAGGAGGCTACGTTGCAAGAGACTGCATCATGGACGCAGCTATATTGTGATCACGTGAACACTTCGTGGGACAAGGTCGGTATATCTTTATGTTAATTACGCACTGCCTTTATACTATAGTTTTCTTGTATTAATTTGATTGGTAACTGTTCGACATACTACCCAAAGAAACTAACTCAAATGGATGTGTAATTACCATTTGAAAATTTAGCGTATTATATCAAAATGAAAAAGGAAATTATACCCCAATATAGGTCACACAACCACCGATTCACACAGACACACTCGCACGCACGTGCTCATGTCATGATTTCCCTAGTATTAGTTAACAGAAATGCCACGGAAAAGGAAGACTAAAAAAAAGGAAAGAACAGGAGCTTAGCTCGGCAGCAGCAAAGTGCGTCAAGCTGTCCAAATTCTTCGGGTATGAGTATTTCTACTAAACTTAGTTATATTAGCTATTGAACTGCAGTTTTCTTTTCCAACATCAATAACTTGGCACCAGTCCAGTTGTCTCAACTGTCTTCTTGTCCTGAGAATTTCTAACAAATTGATCGTCAAGTAGGCCTGCTATATATCTATATGTAACGATAACATACATACAAACATACATACATACATGTACATTTTATTAAAATTTGACGGCACAGGTACCATTTGTTTGATAATTTTCGTGTTCACTCATGACATTATTAAAGGCAGTCAGTACAACCGTTACAAGACGAAAACAGAGATGAACTCCCGAAATTTTTCTCCTTGTAGCACCTGCACCAATCATCAATTTGTCCGTTCAATGCCATTGCCAAGAATGAAATCGAAAATGATCAAACTAAAGGTCTAGAGTCAGATTTAAGAAACGTTATATATTTTACATGTAATACTGACGACCATTCGGCGATTTTAGTCAAAGTACTTAACAATCCATAATGAGCCTTTGATCGTCGGACATTTCCAAACTGACTAAGCGCCATGACCGAACATAAATTATATAGAATCGCGCTTTGAAGGTCACACAGTTTAATATTAACGGTAATTTTGTGCGACACAAATGTTTTGACGAAAATGCAGTTTTTGTTTTGAAGCGGTTCGATATTGGGTAGGAAAAATGCTATTTTTTAAGTGTTCAAACAGTCATTGATTCGACATGCGCGTTTTAACGGTACCTGCACAGAACACAGATACAGTCGCTAAAATGTCATCGCGTTTGCTATTAATAGACACAAGCGAGAAGCCGTAAGCGCCCGACTTATTCCGAATGGGTCTGGCTAACCGCCAGATTGGACGGTTGCCAACATGTTCTACAATTATTTATTTTCACAGCTGCTCCTTAGTACAATTTTGTGCAGTAAACGTATATGTAATTAAACAATAAATTAATTAAATATTTAACAATATGAAAATCAAAATTATTAAAGTGTTAAATTAATAGAATTTTTGTAGTTTTCACCATATAATGTAAATGTTATTTGAATCAGTAGCGTAACCGAGTCTTTATTTGGGGGGGGGGGGGGGGGGGGGGGGGCAGACCTTTGTCCGGGGGGCCAATGTTGTATTTATTGTGTACAATCAAATGTGAAATGGGGGGGGGGGGGGGGGGGGATGTTTTGAAGGGGGGCACCGCCCCCCCCCCCAGGCCCCCCGTAGTTACGCCACTGATTTGAATTAAATCTTTGTCTAAACTCTTTACTCACATGCTATCAAACTATATTACGCCCACTCGTCATCTTAAATATATAGAACTTTATCACTTAGATATGAAAAAAAGAAACAACAAACTTTGTATCTAATTTTGCTTCATTAAGATAGCTTGCTGCTTTTTTTTTTCATTTAACATTAACAAATTAAAAGAAATTAATTTATTTGGCAATACCGTACTTACAAGTGTTTTTGTTATTCATCCCATTCCTGGTCACGAGTACATTGTTATTTATTAAAGCCACACATTGATTAATATATTATAGGGCATTTTGACAGGCAGTCAAATGTTTGCAGGCTTGTTAACAAATATATGTTCCTGGATGGGAAGGTGTGATTGATTTCATTATAGTTTTACCATCCAATACTTAACAAGCAAGTTGTCATGCATTTGCCATTCTACTCTTCCTTCAGTTGCATGAATCTTGTAACAACTGACATGGATATATTATAATTGTCTAATTTAATTGAATTTTTAATTTTATTCAGCTCCAAGCCCGAGTCATCAGGAAATGATGCTGATGCTGATTCAGTACCTTCCTTGGAACCTCTGCCTGAGTCTACTACTGTTGTGTCTTCCAATGTGGACCAGGGTCCAAGTACTAGTAAAGCTGGAAATCCCGAAGAAAGTGTAGTTAACATCACTAAAGCACCGAAGTACAAGTGTAAGGTGACAACAATACTTTCCTGGAAAACGGACTGGGATTGGATAGGATTCCAGGAAAAAGACGGGTATGTTACACTGGTATGGTGCGAAGTTTGTAAGGCCTACTATAGTGAAGGTGGAAAAAGCAGTTTACACCAAGGACAGTCACAATTATGCGAATTGGAAGCATATATAAAGGGGACTGCGAATGTGAAAAAAGATACTGCCCGGACCCACAATGCTAGCAAGCTGCATCGAGATGCGATTAAGGCGACCAAGGCCACCAAAGAGATGCCTGTTATTTACAGGCACCTTAAAAAAATGGACAAAGAGACATTTACAAGAATGTGTCACCTTTTTGATTGGGCATACACAGTCGCACACTCAGAACTTTGTTTTACAAACTTTCCAGTCTTAATTAGTGTAGAAAAAAAAACATGGAGTCAACCTTGGTAACACTTATGCCAATGACAAGGCATGCCGAACCTTTGTTGATGAAATTGGTGATGAAACGATGGCAGACGACTTGAAGCATCTGTTTTCCACGGAACCCTTCTACTGTTCAATCCTGTTTGATGGCAGCACTGACAAGAGCCTCTCGGAAAAAGAAGTAATTAGTGTTAAGTTGCTTGAGGACGGACTGCCTAGGTTCAAACTTCTTGGGTAAGTAAGTGTTTACTTCTTGTGATAACGTGACTTTTTATGACATATATGGCTTAGACTAGTCACCCTAGCTACATAAATAATTGCACCATTAATAAATAAAGTTCTCCTTTATTCTTCTAGAATTACAGAACCTGGTCAATGTACTGCTGAGGGCATATACAATGCAATTACTGCAAAGACTCGAGAAATGCAGCTTGACATCAAGACATGCTGTGTTGCAACAGCAGCTGATGGAGCTTCAGTTAATTTTGGGAAAGAATCTGGTGTACTGGTTCGACTGAAGAAAACAATGCCATGGCTTATAATGATACACTGCATTGCACATCGTCTTGAGTTGGCCCTGAAAGATTCATTCAAGGGTTCATTTTATGAACTTGAGGTGAATTATATTCTTGACTTTTTAAGATCATGGTATGTGCTGTCATGTCTGGAAAATGCACACAATACATGTAATTTCAAGTAATAGGGAAGCATTGTTTAGTAAGACGTCACCTGTAAAAACAATATGGTTAGATTAATGTAAGGTTCAAATAACTATTAAAGGCAAGCTTACAAATGTACATTAAACTGACTAAATATCGTATTGTCATACAAAGCTAAACGCAATTCACTGCACCATGTTGAAATGCTGCATCCTATTTACATTGAGTGGTTTCTGGTAGAATATAATATTGTACCACGCTTTGGTGTCAGTCCCATTGATTTTACCCGTGGTGTATCCCATAGTTAGGCCCGGGCCCCCCTAAATTTTGCGACAGTTATAATTATATTATATTTTTTTTTAAACGTCCTACCTATGTGGCAGCAGCGGGGTTTCCTCTAAAAATTTGTCAAAATGACGTCCATAGCCGCTGATAAGATAACAATCAATGTGCTCTAGTAGCGTCGTTAAATAAAACAAACTTTACTTTTTATATCATTGGCCCCCCCCCCCCCCCCCCCCCCCCTAAATGGATTTTCTGGATCCGCCACTGAAATCTCTCGGAAAAGGATGATGTAACTACAACTTAACTATACCAAGTGTACCAAAACATAATTATGTACTAAATATACCTGGTTTAACTAAATCAATTATTGTTGACATATGCTAGTTGGCCAAACATAAGAAATGGATTATGCACAATGTTATTTTTGTCAATGAGATGACTTGAAATATATAAAAAAATTCCTTGGTATATATCTTCTTTTCATCTTCATTATATTTTATTTGAGTATTGCTAATAATCTGAAAATAGGATCATCATGTTAGTTTCTGAAAAATTTTACTGTTTGTAAAAAATGGTTTCATTTGTTTTTTGAGAAATACTTATTATGTTTCTTTTTGCCTTCTATTTTTCAGATAGATAATCTGATGATGCATCTATATTATATGTACCGGCGATCTGTCAAGAAATGGCACGAGCTTCAGAGAACAGCTGAGACATTTGGTGAACATGTAGTGAAACCATCACGATCTCAGGGCACCAGATGGATAGATCATCGCAGAAAGGCATTAACAGCCCTGATCCAGGATTACCGCTGCATTGTAACACAACTCCAAGAGCAAGGATCCGAATTGCGAAAAGACATCCCAGCAGGAGACCGTGCAAAAATGAGAGGATATTCCAAACTCATGACCTCACACCGCTTCGTACTATACTTAGCTTCCTACCAGGATCTTGTGGAAGACCTGGCAGAATTGTCGCTCTCACTCCAAGATGACAATCTTCCAATTTCTGGTGTACGAGCAAACATTGATCTTGCGCAGGCTAACCTCATTTCAATGGTCAATAATCCAGGGAGAAATCTACGTAGAGTCCTACTTGAGACCACAGCTGCTGAAAATGATGGCGTTGTAAGATTTAAAGGTATCGAGTTGGTGACATCTCCTTCTGAAGTGGACACGTTCAACAGAAAGTCGAAAGAGATAATAGAAAGGATCACCATTTGCATCTCTAGCAGATTCCGAAATTTTGTTGATGACCCAGTGCTTTCAGCAGCTGATATTTTAGACCCAACAAACTACCCAACAGATCATCAAGCTCTTGCTGTTTATGGACAAAAGGAAATTACAACCCTCACAGATCATTTCAATGCACTTCTAGTGAAAAAGGGCTGCCAGGTAGATGAGATAGAACGGGAGTGGGCCAAGCTGAAATATGATATATCTCGAAATCACAGACAGGAGGCATTCTATCCGTTATGGCAAAAGATGCTTACCCAGAAGGAGGACCGGTACAGCAACGTACTCCACCTTGTACGAATTCTACTGGTCTGCCCTATTGCCACTGCGCATGTCGAGCGTCAGTTCTCATACATAAAGAGAATTCTGGGAGACTGGCGTCTCAACCTGGGCCTGAGTACCATCCAGCATTTACTCCGAATATGTTCTGAGGGACCCGAGCCTGAAAATTTCCAGCCAGCGCCTGCAGTCAATCGATGGAGGTCTTCCTGTGTTAAATCCAGGAGGCCTGAAATCATGCCTTATGGCCCGAGAAAGAAGGCAAAATCCATTGCTGCTACTCCTACAGATTATGAGCAAGTGGACAGTGATACTGACACAGACTAGAGTAGACAAACATCAGAGTGAGAAACTCTTTGCACATATCCGAGTTAGGATATTTTTGTTTTATTATGGTTCATGAATATGTACCGTATACTGAACTTATTTTCATTGTCATACATAAATGTAGTCTAGTCACCTTGTAACACATGGTTTCTCGGCTAGGGGAATAGCCAAACCATCTATGCATAGCCTAGTTTCAGTCAATGAAGAGAAACTATCTTCTAGTCAGCTTGACAAAAACGGCAAAAGTACACTAAGTTCAGTTCAGCATTGGATAGTGACCACATTATCAGTCTATTCGCAACTTACTTGTACAATACACAATTCATTATATGACTATGGTACTCTTCGGAGTGTGATTCAGATGGAAAATGAGGATTATTCACTGAAGTTAATGTGCAGTTATCCAGTGAAGTGATTGGTGCTATTTAATGTTCATTATCTTCAAAAGTAGTAACATTGAGGTATCCAACGTGACATTTTCATAGTATTGATCTTTCTTTCTCGTTCTTGATCATAATGGCATAGACTGTCATTCTCAGGTCATTTCTTTGTGAGAATTATTTGGTATGATAGAATTGACAAGTTGTATAGTATTTTTTTAACAATATTATTTCAAATGTGTGTTATTGTTTGCTATACAGGTTGGTATAAAGTTTAAACACAGGACCACTGTCTATTACATTTAGAAGATTAAAAGTTTCTATTTTACAATAATTATTTGAATTATTATCCAAGTAGTAGTTAGTATGCGGATATGCTTATGAATGTATCAGTCATAGAGTAATAATCAAGTGACTCACCCATTCCCTTATGGAATAGTCCTAGGCCTTCAGTAGTAACATTACAGTTTGTAATAATATGGGATAATTTTATAGAAAATAAGTTGCCTTCGTGCCTCTTTTATGAAGGAAAACTTTGCCTTGGTGCCCCTCCAACTTGCCTTGGTGCCCCAATTTTTGTTCTTGACACGAAGGCAACATTTGCCGTGCCCTCAAAAAGTTAAAATTCGATGCCTGCATGTATATAGGTTACAAACGAATAACTACTAATTTTTACATAGATTACAACTAATATAATGAGTAGAGTGATGAAAGAAAGAAATGTTTTATTTAACGACGCACTCAACACATTTTATTTACGGTTATATGGCGTCAAACATATGGTTAAGAACCACACAGATAATGAGAGAGGAAACCCGCTGTCGCCACTTCATGGGCTATTCTTTTCGATTAGCAGCAAGGGATCTTTTATATGCACCATCCTATAGACAGGATAGTACACACCACGGCCTTTGATTATACCTGTCGTGGTGCACTGGCTGGAACGAGAAATAGCGCAATGGGTCCACCGACGGGGATCGATCCCAGACCGACCGCACAGCGAGCGAGCGCTGTACCACTGGGATACGTCCCGCCCCTGTCTGTCGTGTGAAGAGGATGGAGACCCACGTTTGCAATGATTTTGTTGCTGTGTCATCTCTTGATATTATGCAATACATACAATTATTTTGTAGTGTCATATCTTTATATATAATATACTCATCTAGAATTAGCCCTCCGGAACAGAGATATCATTTCTAACTGTAGCAGATCACCGAGGAAACTGATGACACCTGATGCAATACATTCTGAGGTTTGCTCAGTCCCGTTTGCCTAAGGTCTGCTAGGGTGTTGTGTTTCTGTGTCTTTGTACGAGGTCGGTATGAATATTTATGAATGTACTCATCTGTGTATTATGACGTCACAACCCAAACTCCAACGGCTGTGTGGACGTAAACAAGGATATCATGCATATGGACATAAAAATTAAAAAAAGGAAGAAGAAAGAACGACAGTTAGAAAGGAAGAATGAAACAAAAAATAATAAAAAGAATATTAATATTCGTACTTAAACTGGATCTTCTTTTTGAGTCCATCCAGACCAAAGAAGGGAACGACGTAGGTGAGAACCCACTCGTCCACACGACCATCACATTTAAATGTCGGCCGAGTCCAGAAGCCATCTCTGTATGCAGGGGCCTTGTAGCTCATTGGAAAATACTCAAACTGGACGGAACTGACTCCCTCTGGATTGGACCTTACCATGGGTCTCAGCTTGTACGTATCGAGCTTTTCAACGTTGGTCGACCATCTGGATTTGCTTCTCCAGTACCAATCCTCATCCACATAACGCGATGGCAGTCCGGCAGAATCTATTGTGTAGAAACTGCCTTTTTGTTTATAAGCCAAAGGACCAAAGAATTCCCTGGTAGAATCATCTTGGTTTACAAACTGATGAGTGTCCCAGAATATGCCGCTAGATAGGATCTTGTGGTTGGCCATGACGTTAGCGAGCACTTCTCCCAACAGATGTTCCATATGCAGACGCCCACCTCCACGCAGAGTCCCAAAGTTGTCGTTTGGCGACGTGTTCTGAAGAAAGTTACTCACAAAGTGAGCCAGTCGTAAAGCTGTTCTTCCTTCTGCCTCAAACTGGCTGTCGAACCCGTAACCCACGTCTCCCGCCAGGTACAACAAGTTCTTTGATTTGGTGTGGCAGTTCTGCGCCGTAACGCTCGCCTTGTGTCGGAAGATCCGCATCATGGAATCAAAGGAAACCTGATCAAACGGACCCTTAAAAGGAGCTCTCTTCGACCGTTTGAGTTGTCTTATTTTCTTAACTTTAAGCCACTTTTTCCTCAAGATTTTAATTGTCTTTCTGCTGATAAATTTCACTTTTCCATGAGCATATTTGGCCCACGTTAATGTATTTTTACGATTCTCCTTTTCCTCCTTGGGCGAGTCGACCATCTGACGTAGCACTGTCTTACGTTTCTCCTCTGGCAGCCGAGAAACCAACTTTCTTGTTTTCGGATTGGGTGGAATAAAGGCTCTGTGCATCTGATTGGTAGGATAAACATCTTCCTCTGTTGTATTTACAGAGCGTGTCCTCCTGGAGTGAAAGGTTCGTGTTAGAGGTTTCGCTTCGTTACCCCCACTTGTCAACTTGGAGGATGCGCCCTCAATAGTCACTCCCTCTAACTGGTCGATCTGCGGCAGTACTTGACGATCTGAAGAAAAGGAAGAAAAATAATAACTTTTCAGAAGATAATCATAGCAAAACGTTTTTGTTGTGTCTGTCTGTCCATCTACCTGCTAATCTGTACTTGGCGATCCGAAGAACAAAAGACAGAATAACTTTACAGGAGATAATCATAGCAAAAAATCCCCAACATTTTTGTTGTCTTTCAGTCTGTCTACCTGTCTGTATATCTCACTGGCGTAAGAAGATGCCACAAAATGTGTGTGTGTGTGTGTGTGTGTGTGTGTGTGTGTGTGTGTGTATGCCCCCCTCCCCCCCCCCCCCCCCCCCGCTTCCTACGTCAGTGTACAGTCTGTATTTCTGTCTGTCTACCTGTCTGTCTGTCGTTCTGCTAATCTATGGCAACACTTGGCGATGAAGAAAAATAAGATATTCTGTAGCTTTATTGGTGATGATCATAGCAAAACGTGTTGATTGTGTCTAGCTGTCTGACTGTGTTTCTCTTTGACAATCTGTGTAACACCAGTCTTGACAATTTGAATGAATGCTTAGCACAAAAATATACGTCTGTCATTGAGTGTACACTTGACAGTCTAAAGAAGACACGTTATAACCTTATTTTAGTAAGAACAGTTTTCCAAACCCAGATAATTTATTTTTCAAACGATTCAATACATTATTATACAAATTTATCTGGAATGGTAAAAGTAAAAAAGTAAAGTTTGTTTTATTTAACGACGCCACTAGAGAACATTGATTTTTTATCTTATCATCGGCTATTGGACGTCAAACATATGGTCATTCTGACACTGTTTTTTAGAGGAAAACCGCTGTCGCCACATAGGCTACTCTTTTACGACAGGCAGCAAGGGATCTTTTATTTGCACTTCCCACAGGCAGGATAGCACAAACCATGGAATTTGTTGAACCAGTTATGGATCACTGGTCGGTGCAAGTGGTTTACACCTACCCATTGAGCCTTGCGGAGCACTCACTCAGGGTTTGGAGTCGGTATCTGGATTAAAAATCCCATGCCTCGACTGGGATCCGAACCCAGTACCTACCAGCCTGTAAACCGGAATGGTAAAAGAGACAAAATTAAGAGGAATTTACTAATTAATGAGTATAAACATAGAGGACTTAAAATGATTGATCCTTTGTCATTTTGCAGGTACTTAAAGGTAACATGGGTAAACAGACTAATAACATCAGATGGTTTGTGGCAAAAGTTGACAAAGACAATATTACTTGACTTTGGAAGTTTAGACCTTTTTTTCATTTCAGAAAAAAAACAATTACTTAAGATATCAAAATGTGTCCAAAATTTATTCTGGAAAGATGTAATCAATAATTATGCATTACTACAGGAAAATGAATTTCAAAATGAAAACCAATTAATACAAACCTCACTACTAAATTTTATTCTGGAAAGATGTAATCAATAATTATGCATTACTACAGGAAAATGAATTTCAAAATGAAAACCAATTAATACAAACCTCACTACTAAATTTTATTCTGGAAAGATGTAATCAATAATTATGCATTACTACAGGAAAATGAATTTCAAAATGAAAACCAATTAATACAAACCTCACTACTAAATTTTATTCTGGAAAGATGTAATCAATAATTATGCATTACTACAGGAAAATGAATTTCAAAATGAAAACCAATTAATACAAACCTCACTACTAAATTTTATTCCACCTAAATTAATAAAGCAGTTCCTACATTGGTATGAAAAGGATCTAAAATCGGTACGTGATTTATTTACACCGAATGGTATGATAAAGGGTCTAAAATCCGTACGTGATTTATTTACACCGAATGGTATGATAAAGGGTCTAAAATCCGTACGTGATTTATTTACACCGAATGGTATGATAAAGGGTCTAAAATCCGTACGTGATTTATTTACACCGAATGGTATGATAAAGGGTCTAAAATCCGTACGTGATTTATTTACACCGAATGGTATGATAAAGGGTCTAAAATCCGTACGTGATTTATTTACACCGAATGGTATGATAAAGGGTCTAAAATCCGTACGTGATTTATTTACACCGAATGGTATGATAAAGGGTCTAAAATCCGTACGTGATTTATTTACACCGAATGGTATGATAAAGGGTCTAAAATCCGTACGTGATTTATTTACACCGAATGGTATGATAAAGGGTCTAAAATCCGTACGTGATTTATTTACACCGAATGGTATGATAAAGGGTCTAAAATCCGTACGTGATTTATTTACACCGAATGGTATGATAAAGGGTCTAAAATCCGTACGTGATTTATTTACACCGAATGGTATGATAAAGGGTCTAAAATCCGTACGTGATTTATTTACACCGAATGGTATGATAAAGGGTCTAAAATCCGTACGTGATTTACTTACACCGAATGGTATGATAAAGGGTCTAAATCCGTACGTGATTTACTTACACCGAATGGTATGATAAAGGGTCTAAAATCCGTACGTGATTTACTTACACCGAATGGTATGATAAAGGGTCTAAAATCCGTACGTGATTTATTTACACCGAATGGTATGATAAAGGGTCTAAAATCCGTACGTGATTTATTTACACCGAATGGTATGATAAAGGGTCTAAAATCCGTACGTGATTTATTTACACCGAATGGTATGATAAAGGGTCTAAAATCCGTACGTGATTTATTTACACCGAATGGTATGATAAAGGGTCTAAAATCCGTACGTGATTTACTTACACCGAATGGTATGATAAAGGGTCTAAAATCCGTACGTGATTTACTTACACCGAATGGTATGATAAAGGGTCTAAAATCCGTACGTGATTTACTTACACCGAATGGTATGATAAAGGGTCTAAAATCCGTACGTGATTTATTTACACCGAATGGTATGATAAAGGGTCTAAAATCCGTACGTGATTTATTTACACCGAATGGTATGATAAAGGGTCTAAAATCCGTACGTGATTTATTTACACCGAATGGTATGATAAAGGGTCTAAAATCCGTACGTGATTTATTTACACCGAATGGTATGATAAAGGGTCTAAAATCCGTACGTGATTTATTTACACCGAATGGTATGATAAAGGGTCTAAAATCCGTACGTGATTTATTTACACCGAATGGTATGATAAAGGGTCTAAAATCCGTACGTGATTTATTTACACCGAATGGTATGATAAAGGGTCTAAAATCCGTACGTGATTTATTTACACCGAATGGTATGATAAAGGGTCTAAAATCCGTACGTGATTTACTTACACCGAATGGTATGATAAAGGGTCTAAAATCCGTACGTGATTTACTTACACCGAATGGTATGATAAAGGGTCTAAAATCCGTACGTGATTTATTTACACCGAATGGTATGATAAAGGGTCTAAAATCCGTACGTGATTTATTTACACCGAATGGTATGATAAAGGGTCTAAAATCCGTACGTGATTTATTTACACCGAATGGTATGATAAAGGGTCTAAAATCCGTACGTGATTTATTTACACCGAATGGTATGATAAAGCGATTCATAAGAGTTAAAAATGAATAGAACCTAAATGGTAATTATTTACTATACTTTAAAATACTTTCATATATCCCAAAATATTGGTTACGCAAAATAAAAGGACATATGTTAACTTTGGAAACCCCAGATAATGACAATATTTTAAAAAGAATCCAAAAATCGAAAAGCTGTAAATTTATTTACTATTTATATATAAAATCAAAAGTGTTTTCTACATTACATATTGCGAATACATGGTCACAAAAACTTAATACAAATATTACTGAAGGTCATTTGTCAAAATGTTTTGAAATTATAAAACAAATTACCCCCGACATTAAAACTCAAAGCTTTCAATTCAAGCTTATACATTGCATTTTGACAAGAAATACCTATCTCTGTATATGTGGCATACAGGCGGATAATAAATGCAGCTTTTGTGCTTAACGAACCAGAATCTTTGGAACATATATTTTTCTATTGCCCTCACTCTAATCAAATATGGAAAACATTTCAAATTTGGCTCGAAACAAAAATAGGATCAGTTATTAAATTAAATATTCAAGATGTTTTGCTGGGTATCCCTAGTCAAAACATTTTAATAAATCATCTAATTGTTATACTGAAAAGATACATGTATAGTTGTAAACATAAAGAAAAACTACCCAAATTTATGGAAGCTCTTAGTTTTATAAAATATTATCGAACAATAGAAAAATATATTTTAGAGTACAATGAAGACATCTTCACAGAAAAATGGGGCATTTTACCTCCTTAAAATTAATACTTTAAATAAGAATAATAATAAGTCTATCAATTCCGCTTAGTTTATTTTTACGCTAATGGAAACATCCTTTCAGCTGGAGATAAAACATTTCCTTAATTTTCTTACTAATATAACTGTCCTCCATGACTTTGCCAATCCCTATTAAGTAATAGATGAACATAGCTATTTTTCATTATTAGTATTTTGCGATGTTATTACTTCTAATAAGATGCATAATATGTATTATGCATATGTGTGTGTAGTATACCCAAGCCACGTGTGTATATAACACGGATGTAAATGTGGCATTTCATGGAATTAAACTTTTGAAAAAAAGAAGAAAACAAAAGAACAGTTTTATCAGACTGATATATCAAATGCCGTGGTATGTGCTATCCTGTCTGTGGGATGGTTCATATAAAAGATCCCTTGCTACTAATGGAAACATGTAGCGGGTTCCTTTCGAAGACAATATGTCAAAATTACCAAATGTTTGACATCCAATAGCCGATGATTAATAAATCAATGTGATCTATTGGTGTAGTTAAACAAAACAAACTTCTTTAAAACAATATCTGTCAGTCTGTTTGACTATAATGAAGTTAACAATAAGATACGGTTCCTATATTGCATACTGGTAATGAGCGTGAACTATTCAGAAATTAGTTTTAATAGAATTCCATCTAAGTACTGATTTCGTGCAATGTATCCTGTGAATACTACGATGGATGCCAAGCTGTGGGGCTCTGCAAAAGATCTACACCTGACAGCCCTTTTTGCGACTCTCACGGGACAAAGGATATAATACAACCCATCGAACGCTGAAGAAGAAGAACCGATTTCATGCAATTAACTGAATGTTGACAAACAATTACAAAATACCTCATAGCTAGCATACTTTATGTATTAAACCATCTTCATAAATCATGGCTAATATTCGTTCCTCGTATTCAGCCTTGATACATGTCGTCAAGAAATCGTGCCACAAAATGCTTAAATTTCATTGGATGCGATGAGATCTGATTGCAACGAATCGCAACGCTCCTTATAGATTCCCTTGTTATTGTAAACAAAGATGGCAGCGTCAGCGTCCGGCGGTTAATTTTTGATATTGCTTTCAAGATTGTCACATGTTACCGATGCTGTGATTGGTCAGCGATGTCATCGTGTAAGGGACACAATCGGTGTTACAAATTTTCTTCCAATAGAGGGCGCTAGTAGTGGATATGAGTAATCTTGACTACATGTATCAAGGCTGAATACGAGGAACGAATATTAGCCTTGATTTATGAAGATGGTATTAACCATGTAGTAGTACTTTCTCAAGTTAGGAGGTCGCTATTTTGTATTCAGTTTTTTTTATCTGTTACCATCAGCATATATAGACCCTATTAAGCGCGCTCTTTATTAGACTTCAGTATTCATATATACTTATTTTAGTGCTTATATTCAATTAAAGTTCAAGGATTCTTTCATGGGCACACAACTCAACTATATGCACTGTCTGTCCAGAACAGTGGGTTAGTTCTTTGTAGTTAGTAAAAGAGAAGTCGGTGCAATATTTTTGCACCTAGCTGCCCGTTAGCTTTTCAGAAATACTTAATCGTAGAATGTAACATCTCGCGAAATGCGATTTTAAGCTACGCCCTTTTTCATAAGCCACGCCCCTTATCACAAAGGAGTCTAATGTTTCCGCGGGAAATAAACATAAATATGAACGAGTAGGCCTAATTCCCTACTATATTGGTAAATTATGCCAAATATAGATCTGTGTTATTGCAACGAGCATTTAATAAAATATTAAGTAATGCAAATCAATTTTATGACTGAGCGTTTTTCAATGTGTTTTTTTCTTCTAATCTGTACTTCCGATGTTTTGACGTACCTACGTAGTCCGATACACCTGCCGTCAACTCAGCAACTGAGTTTATGACAGATGTATCGGACTACAAACAACGCTGCATGGTTAATCGTTTGTAAACGTAAATGAATGAATGAATGAATGAATGAATGTTTAACGACACTCCAGCACGAAAAATTCATCGGCTAATGGGAGTCGGACAATGGTAAATGCAAAAACAGTAAGTGATGAGCAACATTAATATAAAAATTTAAGATTCAAATAAAAACACAGTGTAAAGAACTGTATACAAAATACAAATATCACAGATAGATACTGACTTTTACTCAAAATTTCAATTTTGTGCTGTATTGGCCATTCTCAAAGAGAATGTTACACCCCTGCACCACGGTGAGGTTACAGCACGCGCAGGGCGTTTGTAAACGTGACACAGTATTAATAATACGTGCATAATATAATATATCGCATAGTTTGTGTGGGTTTTTTTTAACGCCTGTATCAGATATGTAAACATGAATATATATATAGTATATGTAAAATGAATATATAATCGTGGGTTAATTCATTATCTACCACCTACAAGTAAGGTGAAGGAATGGGGTTAAATGACCTAACAATGTGGTACGTGCTATTTGGCTAATGTCAGGGCTTTAGATTGCACCAAAGCTGCACATGTACTATATATACTGGGGGTAGTTTTGCAAAAATTATAAACTTCAGATTTCAATTTTATCAAGGTAGATTTTCCATTTTATATGTAATGTTAATTTCAGCTAAATAAATGCCTTCTTATGCAGACACTGAAAATTAAATATGAATATGATGGATTAATCCATTATCTAAATGATCAGGGTATATTTACAATTTGTTATTTGTAATTTTCATTTTCTATTTTTGTAAAAGTGGGGCGGGACGTAGTCCAGTGGATTAAGCATTCGCTTGATGTGAGGTCGGTCTGGGATCAATCCCCATCGGTAGACCCATTGGGCTATTTCTTGTTCCAGCCAGTGCTCCACAACTGGTGTAACAAACGGATGGTGCATATAAAAGATCCCTTCCTGCTAATCGAAAAGAGTAGCCCATGAAGTGGCGACATCGGGTTTCCTTTCTCTATATCTGTGTGGTCCTTAACCATATGTCATTTTATTTCCTTTGTTTTTTTCGTACGTACGAAATTATTTAAAGACAAAATCCAGTTTGGGCTTCTTACAAATATTAAGACGACCATCAACACATTGAATATACAAACACTGATATTCTGAACAAGAAAATATATTTAATATGTAAGTTTAATCGTAGAAATATTTTATTAGTAGGCAAACTCAGGAATGTTCCTTTTAATAAATCAATGTGATCTAGTGGTGTCGTTAAAACAAAATTATACCTAACAGAAATTAAATACATTTTCTTATTTAAAATATCAGTGTCTGTATTTACAAGGTGTTTGTTGTTGTTGTAACCTCCCAATAATTTCGTACGTACCAAATTTGTTTTTATATATACAGCGTATATATCACGAATTAAAGTAAAAACCGAATGCCACAAACATTAATATACGGCCGTAAACACATTCGATATACAAACACTGGTATTCTAAACAAGAAAATGTATTTAGTAATAAATAGTATTCGCCAACAGGTTGCATAGTACCAAAGAAGAGAGTACCGTGTCAAAGTTTGACGTGCACCGTCAAATATTTACGGAGTAAAAGCAGCTGTGGGTGTGATTGGTAGTAATATGTGACATTGATTATACTATTATCCATTGACAATAAATAAATACACTTTTATTTGTTATACAGTTGTTATGCAGTATATACCAGAGGTTGAAACTAATGCGGGGTACCCCCAAAAATGGAACTGCAATTTTCAGCAAAAATGACGGTTGCTATTAAAAACATAAATTAAATCTCTTAAATGATACGTGACCCCCCATTTTCTTGCAGCTAGATTAGATGTGAGGTGCCACACTTTCTATTGCTGTACTTCCTGGGTGTGTTGAAACGCTGCTTATATCAGTTTTATTAGTAAACGTTAACATTATCGGCAATAGGAATTCATTTGGTCTAATGGAACCTATAGCATATATTCACTATATTATCATTATTTTATATTGTGTGCCATTTACTGTTATTTGACAGTCATAATTGCTTAATTAGGTTACACTCAGGCATGGGAGTTCATAATGACCTTGACCTTGGCATTAATTTACTGTGCACTGCTGAGAATAGAGTTTGAAAAAAAGTCTGTGCTGACCAATTGGAGATTTTGGCCCATATTTTTTACTTAAAATATTTTAAAGCTTATTTATCCAAGGTGATAGACATGTCATATAACACTAATCTTATTTAGGATAATAAGTCTAGGCAAGATGAAATAAGCTATTAGTAATAATTTATTTTTAGTTAAAAAATAATGTTAGCTGATATTAGGTTAAGCTTTTAGATCTCCATTAACAATGTGTATTTGAATGCAATTGGCTCTGGAATGATTATATTTAAATAACCTGATTTCTGCTGTAATTTTAACATACTTTTTAGATTGGTGAATTATGTTTTAGGCAAATATGGAAGTTTTTACAATTGTTTTTGTGAGTTTGGCAAAAACATTAAAATCTACAGAAGTGGGTTCTGTGTAGCCATTTGGCATTCTGTTCTTTATTTGTACACAAATATAAGCTTGGTAATGATAGCTTTAGGTCAGTTCATTAAATCTTGTCCATATATTCAGTGAGTTTTCTATAGTAAAGGGTATCTGAAGTATATACCAAGTACAAGAGCTATTTTGACACATTTGTTAATCTACCTAGGAGTGTGTTAGTATTATCTTCCACTATTACCACACTTGTAAAGCTATATTTTCCAATATTACTATGTAAATGATGTGTTACATTACAGATTGTAGTAATGCATACGATATAAATATTATATTCAGTTAAAACAGAAAATAATTAAAGAAAAATGACTTTCGCACTCTTTTGATGGATTGAATGTGCTTTTTTTTTGACAAATAAAAAATAAAGATGTAAAACCCTAATGATAACTCTAGATATGATACATGTCTGTAAGCACCAATCACTGGAGATTATTAATAAAATATCAACAGATAATTATATTGGTAGCTGTCAGTGGATTTAATAATGCATATATAAAAACCAACTAGGCTGATGGGTTTGAAAATATTGCATTCAGTGACTTGACATCCAAGCATAGTCCATACATTGGGTGTTTACCCCACCATGATGTGTACCACATTAATTTACTACTATTTGTGGATGCAGTGGTGTTCATTTCAGATACCACATGTAATATGTTTTTTTCTAGTGAAGTTCTTATCATATGCCCATTAAAGTCTTTTAAAACCCAGGGTCACTGCAATAAATGAGTTTTAAGGTAATTATTTATTGGAAATGAGAGACTCTGACTATGCATGCACACACTACATATACAACTAAGCATACACAACCAACCCATAGTATGTATCTTCAAGAGTAGTATTTTTATTTATTATTTGTTTTAAATATGATACATTGCATTTGTATACAACTTTGCATAACACTGATGCTTCCTGACGTGTACATTAAATCAGGTTGCACTGTAGGAACACCACTTTCAATTATGTTGTCACATCATATCAGAACACAGAAGATCCTGATAGTCATGAAAACAACCAATTGGACACTTTTTGAAAAATATATTTTGTTGATATAGGTTGCACTGTACCAAAGTAGAGAGTACCGTGTCAAAGTTTGACGTGCACCGTCAAATATTTACGGAGTAAAAGCAGCTGTGGGTGTGATTGGTAGTAATATGTGACATTGATTATTTGTGCAAATACTATTATCCATTGACAATAAATAAATACACTTTTATTTGTTATACAGTTGTTATGCAGTATATACCAAAGGTTGAAACTAATGCGGGGTACCCCCAAAAATGGAACTGCAATTTTCAGCAAAAATGACGGTTGCTATTAAAAACATAAATTAAATCTCTTAAATGATACGTGACCCCCCATTTTTTTGCAGCTAGATTAGATGTGAGGTGCCACACTTTCTATTGCTGTACTTCCTGGGTGTGTTGAAACGCTGCTTATATCAGTTTTATTAGTAAACGTTAACATTATCGGCAATAGGAATTCATTTGGTCTAATGGAACCAACAAGACTTTGCTATCGCAGACATCTTACAATGGCTGCAAACTCAGGGCAGTCCCTTTAACGACTCACTCAACACGTTTCAATTTACGGTCATATGACGTCATATGGCGTCAGACACATGGTTACGGACTAACCGACCTCGGCGGTGTTGTGTGTAAGCTGGTAGGTACTGACAGGTTAAGCACCACACAGATAATGAGAAAAAACTCACCCGGTGTCGCCACTCTTTGAGCCCCTCGTCTCGATTAGCAGCATGGGGTGTTTTATATACACCACCCTACAGACAGGACAATACTCGATGTGAGGAGAACAAAACATAACCTTTCATACAGACGACGCATAATGTTCATTCATTTTTTTAATTTGATTTTTATGCTTATGTCCTGTTATGGTTGAGGCACACACCTCCGCTATCTGAGCTCTGTGTCCTGAACAGTGAAATACTGGTTGGTTGATAGTAATACACAATGAAAACAAATGTCGAACTAGTTGCCCTACCCCTTTTCATTGAGTTAATAACTGAACAGACAGATGAATCTGAACGATGTTAAAATCGTATCTCTGCACAAGGCAGTCAAAAGGATGTTTGGCAAAGCCGTGATTGCTTCCATGATGCACTATCAGGTGCTCGTACTTATGAGGACTGCCACTCCCTTATGAGGACTGCCACTCCCTTAGGAGGGCTGCAGCTCCCTTGGGAGGACTGCCAATCACTTAGGAGGGCAGCCACACTTTTAGGAGGACCGCCACTCCTTAGGAGATCTGTAACAGGACGTTTCATCCCTCTTGCTCCGCCCTAATGATGACTGCCACTCCCACGACTTGCTTTAAAAAACCGAAACCCAAACAGCTTAATGAATGTCAGCAATACTTGATGAAGTCAAACTCACACTCAAACAGCGAGCATATTTATTTATAGTCTATAACTTACGACCAGTCCGCTTGCAGTCGAATCCATTATTGTACTCGTCATCTGTCGCTCTCTCAATGTCGTCTCCTTGGTAGGGCGGGTCAATCCACTTCGGGTAGTGGTAGCCACTCTTACACACACACACGTACCCTCCTCTTGTGAACCCATAGCCCATTTTGTGCTTGCACTGAAAAACGATGCGTTCTACAAAATTGCAATTTTCATGTGTTAGGTACAATGTTTAGATTTTAATTTATTACTAATACAAATGAGAACTATAAGTATTTTGCTTCAGATAATTTCAAATATGTGTTACAAGTTTAATAAAACTTATTTATGATACTAACATTTTTCTTGCTCCCAAAGCATGTGAGGAAGTGGTGATCAACTGCAAGAATTAAACTCCCCAACAAACACTTGTATATTAAAAGGGACATTCCTGAGTTTGCTGCAATTTTTAAGATGTTATCGACTAACAGATACTTTTTAACGATTGTAATTACATATCAAATATATTTTTCTGCATAAAATATTAGTGTCTGTATGTTAAACGTGTTTCTGATCGTTCTAACATTTGTACTAGGTTAAATTTGCTTTTATATCCTAAAATATACTTTTTCGTACATACGAAATTATTTGAAGACAAAATCCAGTTTGGGCTTCTTACAAATATTAAGACGACCAGAAACACATTGAATATACAGACACTGATATTCTAAACAAGAAAATATATTTCACATGTAAGTTTAATCGTAGAAATGTTTTATTAGTCGGAAATATCTTGCAGTTCAGCAAACTCGGGAATGTCCCTTTAAGAAGTCAGTAACAAGATTTTCTGTCGGAGTTGGAACACCTTGGTATCCAGAGAAAATTTTGTTGCGTATCGTGTCGCGATTCGCTACGCAATATTCAGAGATCGCTACACAATTTTAACATACTACACTAGTTGCTTATCAATTTTCACTTGACTAGAAATATCACTAATCAAGATATTGGAAACAAAATGTTCACTAAATTTCATAATAATATTATCGTCTTGAACTGATTAGACATACATTTAACTCGACTAGAAAAGACGTTTTTGTTTGAATGAATGGATGAATGAATGAATGAATGAATGAATGAATGCAGAATGAATGAATGAATGAATGAATGAATGAATGAAAGAATGAATGTTTAAGAGCAACCCAGCACAAAACATAAATCGTCTATTCAATTGGGTATCAAACAACGGTAAATATGTTAAAGCAAGAAACTTGGTATTAATACCCGTATACAAAATTATATTACAAAACCCAATCGAACTGTGTTCCACAATGATTTACAACTGTATCAATACACAAATATAGGAATTCCATTAGAAAGTTACATTCGTTTTTTTTCCGTCAAATCTCCGATTCATTAATATGATTTACATAAGGTTTTATAAATTTTAATTTTCTGAATCAAATTTAAAATAACTGAACATCAACTGATAACGCAAACATTTTTGTTTAAAAAATATCAAACGATAATTAATTAAGTATTGAACGATCTATATACTTAAATGGAAGATTTGTTGTAAAGCAGTTAGAGTATGAATTTTTGAACTAATTAACATAAGAGAGAGCGTCAAATTATTTAGAAGATATAGCAATTACTATATTACAACTGCAATTGTCAAAAGTTGAATTTGTGAAAAGTGAATGTGAAGACGGACTTGAAAAGGATAAAATGGTTTCAGTGTTACCGTGTGTGTGGATTTCAGAGGAAGTTTGTGATTGTGTGATATTATTCTCGGAAAGGACAGTTCAGCAATACGTATCAAAATGCTATCCAAATCATCATCAATTTCCATTTTTTTTGTCCTCAACAAGAGGTGATAAACTTAATGTAAAGTATCCACCAAAATGTTCGTGTCTGTCATCCAACATTGTGATGGTTGTCTGTCACTGTCACTCACAGTGCAGACGATATTGGGATAAAAATAGAAACGACGGAATCCTCGGGGATTCCGTTGTTGAC
>NC_054712.1:42880566-42905566 GCF_016097555.1 Gigantopelta aegis | reverse complement strand
CATAAACAATAAAGTTCAGACAAGTAAGTATCTAAATACAAAACTTTACAAACGCCTAAAACTATTAAGTCCTTTTTGTTTATTCCTTAACATTACCGATATCGGGTGCACATGACTCGTAGAAATGGACTTAAATGGAGAAAGATAATTAACATTCGGTGCGTGTCTCATGACCTAACACGTGCCAGATCAACAAGTCCAAAGCATTTATTGTTTACGATTTTTAAGACCCCTGTTCTGGGGTGTAGCCAGAGAGGATAAAACGCCGAGGTAAAACCCAGACCTGTAAAATAAATATCAGTTTCAAGGGAAAAATAAAATAAATATGGGGAAATTCCTCATGCTGGCTACACCATTGCTGTTCTTAGAAAAAAAATTCCATTATTATATTCGATCTGCAAAAGGTATACTACATTTTTGTGCCTCTATTTTAGTAAATAGTATTCATAATCCATTCATAACAATTGTAAATAATTTTGAGTGTATAAATTGTGTTAATTAAGAATCAATTCATCAAAAAAAAAGATCTTTTACAAACTATTCACTAGTGTAAACGTAATGCCTATCAGTATTGACATCAAATGTTAGCGATGTGTGTTGGTAAAACGCGGACCGGACCAGAACGCTTAACAAATTGAATTTTTCCTTTAAAATAATATTAAACTAAGTGTTCGTCAACTATGCATAGTTAAGAAACATATATTTATTCATGTAGTGGCCTTAAAAATGAAAAATGACGAACCGCACATGCGCGGTACTATACGTTTTGCAAACGCATGCGCCTGAACGCAGTTAGAAACGTTGTACTATTTCCTGTTTACTGGCGGGTATTTCACTTTTGTTTACTAGAATAGATTTGCTTTACATCCACATTGATGATTTTTAAAGTTAACTGATTGTAATCTATTTTGTTTGACGTATCGTATCAGAAAAATGTAGAATAGTATTTCCGTAAATATCGTATTCGTGCTTTTGTCGTTAGGTGAACGCAGTTTGGGACGTCGATGGTACACACACACACAGAGACACACACACACACACACACACACACACACACACGTAAATATATATGTATGCATGTATAGACACACACTGTATGGTATTTTGATATAGCGATTGAGGGCATAATATATTAAATCGATGGTAGAGAGCGATAGAGGTCAGTGGTAGAGAGCGATAGAGGTCAGTGGTAGAGAGCGGTATAGGTCAGTGGTAGAGAGCGATATAGATCAGTGGTAGAAAGTAACCTATGCCAGTAATAAAGGTCTATATAGGTAAGTGATAGAGAGCAGCCTAGGTCAGTGGGAGAGTGCGATATAGGTTAGTGATAGTGACATATGTCAATTGTAGAGAGTGACATAGATCAATGGTAGAGAATGACATAGGTCAGTTGGAGAGAGATATATTTTTAGTGGTAGACTGGTCTTCTGATATATTAGTCAAGGAACTCAGTTAATTTTCCATTCCACCCTTTGCACTGTGTGGTATGTGCTGTCCTGTGTAGGACAAGTGTATCTTGCTGCTGCTTGGCATATAATAACGTATTTAGCGAAAGTGAGTTTTTGTTAAATTTCTGTAGACCAGATGACACTTTTTGAGACAAAACAACAGTGCTTAACATGACGTGATCTGAATGGCGATACCCCATCGCAGTGATGGATCCATTGGGTTATTTCTCTTTCTATTCGGTACATCAGGCCGTGGTATGTACTGTCTTGATTGAGACAAAGCAGGTGTAATTTTCAACCATTAAGACTTGTATTGCGCTTAAAAGATGAATTAATGCCACTTGTCAGGCGCATGTTTTATCGTCAGCTTTAAGAATGGAAGATTCTCATAAAATGCTTTCTGAGACACTTTCAAGCTGGTTGAGAAAACATTGTGAGGGAGGAATTTTCTACAACACCCTCCCTGTTCTGGGAGGCAGACATACACTGAGTTATCTTTATGCAGACATTCCTTTACAAATTACCTAGTTTTTATCCTACTATACTCGAAATGACGAAGGCAGGAATATAATCTATTACATAATAAAAATCGTATCTTTGCACAGGACAGTCAAAACGTCGTCTCTACAAGGGTGACATGGTCTGCTGTTATAATCTAAATGTCGAAACCACTAGTAATCAAACTCATATTTCTGCACAGAATAGTCAAAACGTCAAATCAACAATGGCAAGACGGCTTGCTGTTATGGATTACTGATAGGTGTTTCATTTGCAGGAGAGCCATTCTTTAGAATAATGCACCCTTTAAATACTTCTATAAGGACTGCCACTACCAACGTATCGTCTGAGAATCTATTCGTATATACAGGGCGCGGTTGTTCGAAACCTGGGTTAGCATTAACCCTGGGTTAAGTGCCTAACCCAGAGTTAAATTTAATCACCGATTGAAAAATGCGTTGTTCGAACGTTGGTTAGCGCTAACCATGAGTTAAAATACCCTAACCCTGGGTTAAAGGTAAAGCAGCTCTGACCTGCGGTTAAATGTCTAACCAGTGATTAAGAGTGGCGAATTTGATTCCATTTGTATGTTTAGATTCGTTTTAAATGTAAAATTGTGCTGAAATAGAGTATCGACATAAATTACAGTGACGTCAAATTCCCGCGAAAAAATAATGAATGACGTAGAATAGCAGGTTCATTGATTTTATTTTTGAATTGGGAGGGTGGAGGGTGGTCAATATCGGGAAACACATCGATCTGTATTAACTGTCTCTTATCATTAAATTGTCCATTAAATAACAGTATGAAGAATTAAAACACATGATCCAAGTCATTCGTCAAAGGTACCAGCCGTTTCGTACCCAAGCCAGTTCGCTCCCAGTTTTCCCAGGCGGGATCTAGCTTAGTCGGTTGAGCGCTAGCCTGAGGTAGTTGCGTCATAGGATCGAATCACCTCAGTAGACCCATTCTGCGATTTTTTAAATATATGTTTTGCTGTCTCAACTATTTCTGAGTTCGCCCCCACCCCCTTCCCCGTTAATATGTCCAATATTAAATAAAGATGATTTTGGTGAAAATTGTTTGTTCGTTTCACCAAGAGGATCAAGAAATTAGGTTGCTGCTTTGATGATAACCCCTGCGCGTGCTGTAACCTCACCGTGGTGCAGGGGTGTAAAAATTTTTTTGAGAATGGCCAATACAGCACAAATTGAAGTTTAGAGTAAAATTCGGTGTCCGTAAAATTCTGTGATATTTGTATTTGTATTTTTGCACAGTTCTTTACACTGTTTTTGTTTAAACCTTGAATTTTTATGTTGATGTTGATCATCACTTTATTTATTTGCATTACCATAGTTTGACACCCAATAGCCGATGTATTTTTCGTGCTGGGGTGTCGTTAAACATTCATTCATTCATTCATTCATTCATTCATTCATTCATTCATTGATGATAACACTATTATGCATGCCTCACGCGCGGTCCAAATAGAGCGAAGTCACTTCTCTCACAAATTTTGAGAGGGCGAATTTTTTTAACAAGAGGGAGCCTTGATTTATTTTCATTTAAACATAACAAAATTTACTCAGTCCCTTCTGTGTTGTGTTATTAGCTATATTTCCCTCGAACTGGTGATACACCAAATATCTAATGGAAAACCACCGAAAAGGACCAACAATTGCCGCGCTTGAGCAGTTGGTTATTACAACCTTTGGATTATAATAATTTAGGCGGAACGAGTTATAGATGGATCGGAGAATCGCGACACTAGCCAAGCAATCCTTTCTTTGCCATACCTGTCATGTTGTGTGTTCAGCCAGCGGCTGTCGGTAAACATCTTTAAAGTACAGCTAGTGTCACGGTGCCTTTTCGATGAACCGTGATACCAATCAAACACTTGGCCTCGGCGGGAACGTTACTCTGAACACGTCTACCAGACCAGTTTTCAATGAAACCAGGGGCGAGGTACTCAGCTATCATCACTTCGGCAAGGGCTTCTGCATCACACAATGGGAGTAATTTCTAATAAATCCCTTCACTCTGATATTTTTTTATATAACACATTGATGAAATGTTTAAGTTTGCAGTTAACAAAATAATATGGTAACAGGTCGTTTCACCCTTATTACTAGTTCACCCGAGTCGTTTTGAATAGGGTTGATTCGTACCTCTAACCGAGTCGTTTCGCCCCATGTTTCGATTCGCACTAATTTTTATTTTGTTAATAAAGTACATTTATTTATTGATTTGTCCTATATACATTGATTTTTAGATGTCACACATTGCGTGTTTATATTTACGGATAAAAATAATATTATAATTTTGTTTATTTCCAGTATCATTTACTCAAGTCATATACATGAAATACGTACAGGCCATAGATAATATACAGACAATGTATTCACATTAATAATTAATTTATGAACAGTCACACTGCATACTACTATGTGCTGTGGTTTCTTATTAAATATATTACATACCCAGCTGAGGTTAAACGACTCGGTACGAATGAGATTTAGGGCGAATCAACTCTGGGTGAATAGGACTAAGGGCGAAACAACGCAGAGTTCGAAATGGTTTTAGGGCGAAACGACCCGGATTCGAATAATACTAGTATGTATCTAATGCTTTCGAGACGTTTCGACCCCGCTACACATTCGACCCCAGACGTTTCGGCCCCGGTTATTGTTGTTTTATAAATCAAATTATTCAGTCGCTTGTGTTTTGTTATTAAATTTTATTGTAATTTCTTTCTCTCGTTCTCTTTCTTTTTTTCTTTCTTTCTCTCTTTTTGTGATTATTATTATTATTTTTAATTGAACATAATATCCGAGTGTTAAAGAATAGGCCGGTAGGTAAATTGAAAGTAGCATCATTAAGACATGTTCTAGTTCAGTTCAGTTCAACTTTATTTTCGTGCTTATATCCCATTAAAGTTCAACCAAGCTATCCTGGACACACATCTCAGTGTTCTAGCATTTAAAAGAAACAGAAAAAACACATACGGATGCACAATTCCTGAACCTAGTCTGAGTTGTTTGTGATGGCATCGTGGATTAGGTAAGTTCTGTCTTGTATCACTCTCTACCGCTTGAATCGTTAGTGAAACAATGTTAAAACGTAATATACAAACATGAAAGTCTAAACATACTAAACATAAGTTTCGCTTCCTTATTTTATCACCATATCATTTATCAGTGTTATTCTACATGAACGCGATGACGTACATGTTTATGTGTGTATGTGTGTGCGTGTCACGGTGTATAATATGGCCTCAGACCACAATTAGTGGCTATAACATTTTTATTAATATCAGCAGGCCCGTGAAGTTTTGTATGTACCTTTGCCTGCATGGGGGACACATACCCTGAAAAGGACAACCCCTGTTGTCCAACTCTTTCTCCTAGCATATTGGTTTAAACAGACACACCCTCTAAACCAGGCCGGAGTACACCCATTTTACACAAAAAGCACTACTTTTGCATGGGCCGGAATTACCACAAACAAGTCTTCAATGTCAACAAGTTACACATGTTTACAAACTACATGCTATCCCCTATCACTTCAGTCAAACAGTTGCCACTTCATAGCTGTCTGCCTTGAAATAATCACAAACACCAGACTACTTGCGCGGTCAAATTTCCGGATTTTTGGTCAACCAAATGGGAAGATAACTGTAATCTGAGGCCATATGCATGTAGGCCTGTTGTATGTATGCGCGCGCACGTATATCTCTTATGTTACTGTAGAACGGACACACTAGAACAATGTGCTATTCGTCTTCTACTACATTTATATTGCACAGACTACAAATTCTATTATTCCTGTCAATATTGTGGTATCTGCCCGTTTTTAAAAGAGATTATGGGAAGATAATCTACATTTACTCAAAATAAGTTTGTATTTCAGGGCCCGGTTTTACAAAGCAACCTTAGCCCTAAGATTACCGTAGGCGCATAGCTACCCTATGCACTTACAGTGTCTGCGCTTAACTTTTTTTTTTGAGTTGCCATCCGGGCAAGTGGTGACAGCACTTTCACTTGCCTGGATCTATTTTCACTTGCCCGAATAATATTTTCTAAAATAACAATATTGCAACAGATTATAAGAGAAAACATTTATTTTGAGTATTTTCATGCACTCAACCAACCCACTCTTTAAATAAATAACGCGATGAGCCACTAGTGGTAAACACGAACTATGCACGTGATGGGTCACGAACTATGCACGTGTTAGAAGTTAGAACACGAGCTACGCACGTGTTAGGTTTGCGAAATCGCTTAGCGTTTCATATTAAATTAGATAATAGAATTATATAATTCCCGATTATTTAATTTCCAACAAAGAAAGAAAGAAAAAAAGAAAGAAATATTTTATTTAACGACGCACTCAACACATTTCATTTCCGGTTATATGGCGTCAGACATATGGTTAAGGACCACACAGATTTTGAGAGAAAACCCGCTGTCGCCACTACATGGGCTACTCTTTCCGATTAGCAGCAAGGGATATTTTATTTGCGCTTCCCACAGGCAGGATAGTACAGACCATGGCCTTTGTTGAACCAGTTATGGATGACTGGTCGGTGCAAGTGGTTTACACCTACCCATTGAGCCTTGCGGAGCACTCACGCAGGGTTTAGAGTCGGTATCTGGATTAAAAATCTCATGCCTCGACTGGAATCCGAACCCAGTACCTACCAGTCTGTAGACCGATGGCCTAACCACGACCGGTGGCCGGTAACAAACAAAGATGCTTGCGTTCACCAAACGTTGAGCACTGGTATAACCGACACAACCCCTTCCTCCCCCCACCCCATCTCAATGAAATAATAATAATTAAAAAAAACAACCTAAAATATAATGTTCAGTGGATACGATCTATGACGTGTACACATAACTAGGGCTGAATCTTGTCGACATGAATTTGTGCCCAATTTTACATGCCACTTAACTTACCTTACACCTATTCTTATTATATATTGGGCATATGTTTATATGTAAAAGCAGACCTACACTTTTTCATGGTGCAAAATAGGCTACATAGCTGTACTTTTATTTATTTATTAATTATTGATTTTAAAAAAAATATATAAAAAAATCGGTCGCCAGGCGGGCAACCTTACTATGGGTTTTCAGTCGCCAGTCGTCGTTTTCACTCGCCAGGGGCGATCGGGCGACCGTTACGTTCGAACCCTGGACTTAAGCTGATCTTAGGGCTAAGATCGCTTCGTGGAACGGGGCCCAGGGCAATAGGTTTCTGAAGGTAAGGTTGTAGGCAATAATTATTAACAACGAATTTGTATAACAGACATTTTGGAGAATTGTTGAATACAGCATACATTGATTGCATAAACTGATCAGTCATTCTCTGTTAGAATATTGATATAAATGTATAGCAATTTTCTACATTTTGAGTATACCATATGTGACCAAAACCATCAGTGAGAAGAATGTCTCGTGTTTGCCTAACCCAGTTAACAGAACGTGGTTTTCTTATGCACTCGTCATATAGGGTGGCATAACCCTATTTCAAAATGCAGTTATTAGTATTCAACAAATTTAACCAATATTTAACAATACGGATTTATGTACAAAGATGATCTACCTAATTCAAAATAGACCATCATATTAGTAGTGCTCTTTTCACGCCTAAAATACATTTACAGAATTGTAAATGTAGGATCTCGTGACTATTTGCTTTGTTAAAACCCCAAACTTCACAGCCTTATTTTAAAATACTGCTAACATATGTATCAAACAGTGATAGTAATGTTTCTGCATTTAAAAAATAGTTACCAGTTTTACCAAATAGAGCAGCCATAGCTTTTCTACCTGGTTGCATATTACCTTCTGAGCGGTATTACATTTTCCACTATAATGAAGACAGATCCCAAGATCGTTAAAACTGCCAACAATTTCTAAATCGTTTTCGTGGTATGTCCACCTCATTAACTAGTTATTTTCTATTTCTATACCAGAAAAAGCTCAGTGGATACGCCTACAAAATTGCTTTTTTTTAAACCAAGACTCTATGGTATGTATTTTCGTTTATAATTCCTTTTTTAAAAGTTAAAGTTTGTTTTGTTTAACGATACCACTAGAGCACAATGATTTATTAATCATCGGCTATTGGATGTCAAACATTTGGTAATTTTGGCATATAGTCTTAGATAGGAAACCCGCTAATTTTATCCATTAGTAGTAAGGGATCTTTTGTGTGCACCATTCGACACAGGATAACACATACCACGGCCTTTGATATACTAGTCGTGGTGCACTGGCTAGAACAAGAAATAGCCCATAAACCAATACACAAATGCGCGTCTGTATAATGTGATGGTGGACTCTTAATCCGTTTGTGTCAAAAGGGAACCGATGTATTGGCATACCAATGGGCGCACCGACGAGGATCGATCCTAAACCGACTGTTAATTCCTTTTTTTCCTCATGTAATACGATAATCTAAATAACTATCATATCGCTGACCTACACCTCGAGATACGGGCCTTTTTTGTGTATGCATAAAATATATTTTGAGCTACTACGAACATTAAGATGACCAGAAACACATTGGATTAGCCTAAAAATCCACTATGACAGCAACAAGTTGCAAGTCAGTGTACTTTAAAATTTCAAATAGTTGACATTATTTTGTTTACTGCTTCGTGATAAGGGTCAGTGGCTTTCAGCCTAAGCTCTATTCCACTGGCCTGGTTCATTTGTTTTCATCAACAAAACCAGCGCTCGGGGGAATGGCCTGGGCAGACGTATTTATATCGGTAACTGGAGTACCTAGGTGATTGTAGCGCCTTTCATAGAATCCAACCTTAAGTCTAGTGTGATACGTAGCCTACAGCGGCGAAACGACCATAACAAATAGAAAGACCGATACATGGGAATTACGAAAACACCTGCTGAATCGTTGCACAATAATGAAACAAACTCATGAGTTGTGCAATTAAATATTGAAATGTATTTGCATGCATGTTTGGAATAATAATAATAATAATACAAAAACCCCCCCACAAAAAAACAAACACCTGGTTGTTGCATTTTGCATTCACGGTTTTCATTAAACTAGAAATGGGTTCTTGATTTAACATTCGACGCGTTTCTCACGATCTCTTCCATTAAAGCTGACATTAATATCTTAGTGGACCCGACATCAGGCCACCTTTATGGTAGTACTAAACCAAATAACTTCTGGCTGGGTCAAAGTTCAACCAACTTTTGATAGAGAAGTTAACACCACAAGTCCTGTGATTGGTGATAAATGTGAGTGTGTTGGTTGTAAAAAAAAAAGAAAAAAAAAAAAGAGCTTCATCTGGGAAAAAGATGTATGAAATTTTATTTCATCTAGTACCTTGCCGTGTGTTTGAAACATGTTTGGGATACCTGTGAAAAAGTACTCGAATTGTGTGCGGAACTAGGATAATCATAGACGCTACCCGTTATCTCTGAAATAAGCAGCTTCACCCTCAGTTTTGTTCTGATTCACTTTAAGGGGGGGGGGGGGGGGGGGGGGGGGGTGGTAGTATTTATATCCGTGCTGTGTATGTCTGTTGATACGCTGCAGGTAGGAGTTTTAGCCACACATGTTACTATTGTCGTCTATGGGATTTGATTTGGTAGTATACACCTTTATGGTATTGGGACTACGAGACATGAACGTACGATATAGGGGTCGGGGGGGGGGGGGGGGGGGGGGGGTCTGGGGGGGGTCACCTGCACCACCACCCCCAGTGTTGGTGCAAATCTTCGCATTCGGGGAAAAATAACGATGACAAAAATTAAAGTTTGTTTTGTTAACGACACCACTAGAGCACATTGATTAATTAATCATCGGCTATTGGATGCAGTCCTAAGAGAAAATTCACTACATGTTTCCTAATGCTGCAAGGGATCTTTTATATCCCCTTTCCCACAGACAAGAAATCACATATCATCTTCTTTGACCAGTTGTGGTGCACTGGTTGGAATGAGAAAAACCCCCAGTCAGTTGAATGTATCCACTGAGGTGGTTCGATCCTGGAACACAAGTACCTCAAGCGAGCACTCGACCAACTTAGCTAAATCCCGCCCACGGCAAAAACGAAGAAGACGTCTGGGTCAAAATAAGCAGGCCTAAAACCTTCTCATCACGTATTTCATCACTGTTTTACCGGCTAGGGTGGCGTCGTGGTTAGGCCATCGGTCTACAGGCTGGTAGGTACTGGGTTCGGATCCCATTTGAGGCATGGGATTTTTAATCCAGATACCGACTCCAAACCATAAGTGAGTGCTCCGCAAGGCTCAATGGATAGGTGTAAACCGACCAGTGATTCATAACTGGTTCAACAAAGGCCATGGTTTGTGCTATCCTGCCTGTGGGAAGCGCAAATAAAAGATCCCTTGCTGCTAATCGGAAAGAGTAGCCCGTGTAGTGGCGACAGCGGGTTTCCGTAATCATATGTCTGACGCCATATAACCGTAAATAAAATGTGTTGAGTGCGTCGTTAAATAAAACATTTCTTTCTTTCATCACTCTACTCATTATATTAGTTGTAATCTATGTGAAAATTAATAGTTATTCGTTTGTAACCTATATACATGTAGCTGTTTGGTAGTAATCAACTGAATTGACGTCATTATCCAGACACCCAATAGCTGATGTGTTTTTCGTGCTGGGGTGTCGTTAAGCATTCATTCATTCATTCATTATCCAGATTCGGACATTTTTGTTTAATTTGTGCAAAAATCAGCCTGCCGCCCCTACAAAAAAAGAAAAAGAAGAGGAGACAATACGCCTTTGGCTTGAAACATTCTGAATAATATGAATTTGTGTCTCATGACCTTTCTAAAGAAAGGTAAGTCATCGTCCTGGTTTGACTTGTAAACCAGTCCCACCAGCATCAATGATGCAAACTATTTGAGCGGCCACCAATAGTCCGTGATGGGGGCGGGATGTAGCCCAGTGGTAAAGCGCTCGCTTGATGCGCGGTCGGTTTAGGATCGATCCCCGTGAGTGGGCTTATTGGACTACTTCTCGCTCCAGCCAGTACACCAAGACTGGTACATCAAAGGCCGTGGTATGTGCTATCCTGTCAATGGGATGTGCATATAAAAGATCACTTGCTGCTAATCGAAAAGAGTAGCCCATGAAGTGGCGACAGCGGGTTTCCTCTCTCTATATCTGTGTGGTCCTTAACCATATGTCTGACGCCATATTACCGTTAATAAAATGTTTTGAGTGCGTCGTTAAATAAAACATTTCTATCTATCTATCTATCTATCTATCTATCTATCTATCTATCTATCGATAGATAGATAGATAGATAGAAATGTTTTATTTAACGACGCACTCAAAATCGACCCCCGTCGGTGAGTTATTTTTGTCCCAGCCAACGCACCACGACTGGTATATCAAAGGCCGTGGTGTGTACTATCCTGTCTGTGGAATGGTGCAACTAAAATATCCCTTGCTACTAATGGACAAATGTAGCAGGTTTTCTCTGAGACTATATGTGAGAATTACCAAACGTTTGATATCCAATAGCCGATGATTAATAAATCAATGTGCTCTAGTGGTGTCGTTAAACTAAACAAAACTTTAACTTTAACTGTTTTGTTGAACTGCAACAACTGCACATCGCGGTTACGCAAACACTAAACATAGCATGTTCCAGCGCAAAACATCTACTTAAAGGGATATCTCTGAGTTTGCTGCATTGTAAGATGTTTCCGACTAATAAAATATTTCTACCATTACATTTACATATTAAATATATTTTCTAGTTTAAAATATCAGTGTCTGTATATTCAATGTGTTTCTGGTCGTCTTAATATTTTGTAAGAAGCCCAAACTGGATTTTGTCTTCAAATAATTTCGTACGTAATATTATTAAAAACAATTGTTTAGGAAATAAAATGAAATTTAACCTAGTACAAATACAAACGTTTAATATGCAGCCACTAATATTTTATGCAGAAAAATATACTTGATATTTAATTACAAAGTCGTTACAAAGTCTCTGTTCGTCAATAACATCTTAAAAATTGCAGCAAACTCAGGAATGTCCCTTTAAAGGGACATTCCTGAGTTTGCTGCAATCTTAAAGATGTTATCGACAAACAGAGACTTTTTAACGATTGTAATTGCATATCAAATATATTTCCTGCATAAAATATTAGTGGCTGTATAGTAAACGTGTTTCTGATCGTTTTAATATTTGTACTAGCGTAAATTTAATTTTATTTCCTAAAATATGTTTTTTTCGTACGTACGAAATTATTTGAAGACAAAATCCAGTTTGGGCTTCTTACAAATATTAAGACGACCAGAAACACATTGAATATACAGACATTGATATTCGAAACAAGAACATATATTTAAAATGTAAGTTTAATCGTAGAAATATTTTATTAGTTGGAAACATCTTACAATGCACCAAACTCAGAAATGTCCCTTTAAAACAAACTTTTCCGACTTTATAGCTACTGTAGCATGTTTTTGAATTTAGTATTAACACTATATATTAATTAAATTTGTTTTCTTGGAACATAAGAGTATATCCAATATGTCTTGCCATCGTAATGTTTGTTTTATTCAAGCTACATTTTACCTTCTAACAATGTGTTTTTAAATGTACTGCGCCCTTACAACGAAGGCTTCGTTTTTTGCTTGCTTGTTTGTTTGTTGTGGAGTTTTTTCTGAGAAAATTGACGATAGTGTGTATGAGCTAACCTACTCGCCAGTAATACACGAAAACAAACATTATCGTGTGTAACAGAAGCCGTAACATTCGTGTCGATTACTAATCATTAGCTTTTACAATACCGTATCCCTGCACACGACTGACTTCAAAAGAAGTTGTTAGAGTCGTGAGTACATGCAGCTTTAAATCTCAGTCTGGTGCTTGGTCTACGAAGAAGAGCTCAACTTGACCACGGTATATAGTTCCAACTCCGTCTATACGAGGGCCAATCTGATTAAAATTAGCTCTACTGGTCTCACCAGTAGATCTAACAACATTGCGTGGACTCCCATTCTTCTATAAATAACAATTTAAATATCAACCAATTACACTTCGCCTTTTATAACGTTACAAATTCAAAAAATATCGGTCGAGACTATTTATGCAATAGGCAACTTGTTGGTCTAGTCTTGAAAAGAATTTTATATAAAATTTTATATTGAAATTAGTTTCCGGCATACTTCGTAATTCACCCGAATCATTTCGTATACCCTCGGCATAATCCCGAATGTTTTAAAATTCTTTTCAAATCACTGGCATGATTTTGCAAGTAAGGTTTTGATTGGTCGAATGAAAGGTCAACCGGAGATGAACTCCAACGGGGTGCTGTTATTTCCACATGTAATAGTGGAGCTAATTTTAATTAGATTGTACGAGGGCGGGACGTAGCCCAGTGGTACAGCGCTCGCTCGATGCGCGGTTGGTGTGGGATCGATCCCCGTCGGTGGGCCAATTGGGCTATTTCTCGTTCGAGCCAGTGCACCACGACTGGTATATCAAAGGCCGTGGTATGTACTACCCTGTCTGTGGGATGGTGCATATAAAAGATCCCTTGCTGCTAATCGAAAAGAGTAGCCTATGAAGTGGCGGCAGCGGGTTTCCTTTCTCAATATCGGTGTTGTCCTTAACAATATGTCTGACGCCATATAACCGTAAATAAAATGTGTTGTGTTCGTCGTCAAATAAAACATTTCTTTCTTTTTCCGTCTGTACGAGGACTGCCACTATAGGTAGTACTAAACCAAATAACTTCCGGCTGGGTCAAAGTTCGAGGTGCACCCAACTTTTGATAGAGAAGTGAACACCACAAGTCCTATGATTGGTGATAAATGTGAGTGTGTTGTGTGTTGGGCAAAAAATGTATCAATACTTTTATTTCATCTAGTACCACTGTGTCAAGTAGCCTTGTGCTTGAAGCATGTATGGGGTACCTGTAAAAAAAGTACTGGAATTTTGTGCGAAACTAGGGTAGTCATAGACGCTACCCGTTATCTCAGAAATGAGCAGCTTGACCCCCATTTTTTTTCTGATTCACTTTAAGGGTGAGGGGTGGTAGTATTTATATCCGTGGCGTTTATGTCAATTGATACGCTGCAGGTAGGAGTTTTAGCCACATATGTTACTATTGTCGTTTATGGGATTTGATTTGGTAGTATGCACCTTTAACGGGTTGTTGGAATACGCATGCAGGTGCCCATAGAATATTTCAAACAATAAATTTTAAGTATTATACAGAAATGTTGCTCAAATTATTTTTGAGGGCGAAGTACTTTTAATGCATACAAAATTAATGGACGGTAAAATCCAGTTTAATGCTGAATAACCAAAAATATATTGGATACACGGACATTAAGAATGGGACATATTGAAAATACACATTGATATCGTAACATTGGATGCACAAGCATTTATGTTGTAACAAAAAAACAAAAAAATGAAACCGATGCTCAATTTTAATACTTAAAAAGAGAGATACATTAGCCGCAGAAGTTACAATGGCTAGGCGTATTTCAGAAGTGGTCAACACCGGACCCAAACATTCAAATTAGCAGCTCAAACTAGATTTTGCCGTCAACAATTTCATACATGTAAAAAAAACAAAAATCCCGTTTAAGCTATTATAAACATTAGGAATACCAGAAACACATGGTGTACAAACATTTTAAGCAAGAAAATGTAATTAATATCCAGTTTTATTCATTAAAAGCCTTCTTAGCAGGGGACATCTTTAAATGTTTGTAAAGTGAGGAATGCCCGTTTAAGAGCCATGACTGTCATTTCTTAATGAAGTATAATGATGAAAAACCCCACTTTAAATATATATATATATATATATATATATATATATATATATATATATATATATATATATATATATATCATCAAGGTGTGGTATAACAAAACCAAAACTAAAGAGCCGATCGAAGACAAAGGGTTAATCAGAGAAGTAAGGTAGTTAATATAGATTTCAAACATGTTTCTTAGTTATGAAACAAAATCTTTGGTTAATCAAAGTTCTCTCATATACTTTTGATGGAATGTTGCATTGATTCTGTTAAGTTGGCATCTTTCATTTCTATCAGTGTCCGACACCAACACTATTTACAATTCGCTAAATCAAAATGGATTAATTAATAAATGTGTTATGCATAGTAATAATTCTGCTCCTCCTGCCTCCTACAAAACTATATTACTTTAGTTTTTAATGCGAATGATTTAAAAGGAATACAAGGGCAAAGTTTCAAATTCCATCCGACACCACAACTAATGTTTTAAAATATGCCCGGCTACACATCAAGAATGTCTACTAAACCTTTGTGGTCACGCCACTAGTATAATTAACAATGACTTTGCATCTTAATTTCTTTTTTTTAAACTCTTTTTTTAAAATATAAACAATATTTTCCAATTTTTAGAATTGGACTGGCCAATAAATAAATACCTATATTAATGACGCTTCTTTAAATAAAGATTATTTTGTTTAACGACACCACTGGAGCACGTTGATTAATTAAACATCATCTATTGAATGCCAAACATTTGGTAATTCTGACACATAGTAATCAGAGGAAACCTACTACATTTTTCCATTAGCAGCAAAGGAGCTTTGCTATGCACTTTCCCACAGACAGGAAGGCACATACCACGGCATTTTACCAGTTGTGGTGCACTGGTTGGATGGATCCACCGAGGTGGTTGGATCCTGCGACGACAGTACCTAAAGCGAGCACTCAACCGACTGACCTAAATCCCGCTGCCGAAAGTACTTTACGTTTTTAAATATACATTTCATCACAAACAATGGCAACAAGAATGGTATATTAAGCATATTTCAGAATAAAATTTAAGTCAAAGAAGGGAGGGAAAAAGTCTTTGTAGTTGTCATCAAAGTTTACTTTTGTTGATTGACTGATTGATGGATTGATTTATCGAAAATTGCAGTCGCCACTATTACACAATTTAATGTTTGTAATTAGGAGAGGGCCTCCTCGTAAGTTGGATAACTTGTGCCCAATACTTTTGTGTGCTTTTGAGAACTTTATATATATATTATGTGCAATAAAATATGTTTTCAATTTAACAAAGTGTGGTCAATTTAGTTTTGGTTATGGTTGCGCTACAGTTGACTTACTTGTCTTGCCAGCGGAGAATGGAGATGGATTTTTTCTCTAGGGAACTGATTTTATTTCCATTTGTATTTCCAGTGTGGCACAGAACGCGTCTTCAATACTAGTCTCAAGTACTGCCCGGCGTCATCCCTACATGGTCTATTATGTAAAACATGTCTCGCGCATGCGTTCAAATACCAGAATCAGGATGAGCGTTAAAACACAAACGAGACAAGCCGTGTATTACAGATTGATCTAGATATAGATAGACGATATTCTAACCGAGTCTCATATTAAAATACTTCTCCATTCATTGACCCGGTTGATTCTAGTGCGACAAACCGTGTGCTGGTTTTGCACGCTTTGCTTCACTTCCCAACTGTCCTGTCTCGTGCTAAACACCCTTATTGGTGGTATCGGTATCTGCTCATGTCACTCGCCATGTCTCCCTATCTCACTGTATACATGATCTATCTATCTATCTATCTATCTATCTATCTATCTATGTATGTATCTATGTATCGATATATCTATATATTATATCCGTGTGTGTGTGTGTGTGTGTGTGTGTGTGTATGCGTGCGTTCTTGTTTATATACATACATGCCTTCCTGCCTGCATGTACGTACATATGCATGAACGCATGCATGTGTGTATGGGTGGATGTTATCCCGAGTACTCTGCCGTTCGAGAGCTAAAGTAGTGTCGGAAATAGAATAAACTTTTCGTCGATTATGTCTTTCATATTAAACTGACAGGTAAATATTTTGTAAATATCTATTTAATGATACACTACCTAATTTAGCATTTACTTGTTTGGGTTCTCATTGATGTACACGGTGGCGTTTACTCTTGAAATTAAAAGAAAAATGTTAGTAAACAGATGATTTGTGCTCTTTATTGGAACAGACTATAAAATGGTTTTGATGGACGTGTTAATTTCATTGCTGTTGCAATATGTGAGGGACCTTCTCTGATGACGGTTTACCCCTATCCCTCTCCAAAACATCATATTTGTAGACATTTCTAAGTAACTTTTGAGCAAAACTGTCGAGAACCATTCTGAGTGTGTGGTCTTTTATACCGGTATTAAAGGTGCTATGCACATGTATTAAAGGTGCTATCTCCAAGTTGCATAATCACAGCTATTGCAAATAATTTGTGTTAAATTAAATTTTGCTTTAAAATTTAAAGACAACACCTTCAACTATAAGCCCATAAATGATTCTAACAATATAATTTTATCTACTAGTAGAAAATACGTTTTATTAGAGAAAGAAAAACATGTTTTATTTAACGACGCACTCAACACATTTTAGTTACGGTTATATGGCGTCAGACATATGGTTAAGGACCACACAGATTTTGAGAGGAAACCCGCTGTCGCCACTTCATGGGCTACTCATTCCGATTAGCAGCAAGGGATCTTTTATTTGCGCTTTCCACAGGCAGGATAGCACAAACCATGGCCTTTGTTGAACCAGTTATGGATCACTGGTCGGTGCAAGTGGTTTACACCTACCCATTGAGCCTTGCGGGGCACTCACTCAGGGTTTGGAGTCGGTATCTGGATTAAAATTCCCATGCCTCGACTGGAATCCGAACCCAGTACCTACCAGCCTGTTAACCGATGGCCTAACCACGACGCCACCGAGACCGGTCTGTTTTATTAGAGAATCTTTATCACAAACAGATGCTCACATATAACTATGATATAGCACTTTTAAGTGGTTGCAAGATTGTGTAAATTCTAATGTACTTGTATTGAATTTATATTCACTAAAGATGCTGATCATGATTAATAATTTATGCTGTAATTCAAAATATTCAGTTAACTTGTAGTTTTAAATTCACAGTTTGTTTAAGGGTAAATGAAACTGACACAACACCACCTTGTGAGAACCCAAACAAGTAAATACTAAGTTAGGTAGAGTGACATTAAATAGATATTTACAACATATTTACCTACCAGTTTAATTTGAAAGACATAATCGACGACACTACTTTAGACGGACATCTGGACGGTTATGATAGTTCCCGAACGGCAGAGTACTCGGGCTAGGGCGGATGTATACATGCCTTGAGTGATCCATAAATGCAGATATGAATTGACGTATATATGTATGTGTATGCACTGCCGGATGTATAAGGGGGAAAAGGGGGAATTGCCCCGGGACCCCTTGCCAGAGCCCCCACCCCCCCAGACTAAGGACTTCCTTATAAAAAAACGTAATAATTATAAAATTAGTTAATTTTTATATTTGCCATGTAATTTCATTTCTATGTTGAGGGGCCCCCGAACCTGAAGTGCCCCAGGCCCCCCAAGGTCTAAATCCGGCCCTGTGTGTATGTGTGTGACGTTGTTCCTTCTCTCTCTCTCTCTCTCTCTCTCTCTCTCTCTCTCTCTCTCTCTCTCTCTCTCTCTCTCTCTCTCTCTCTCTCTCTCTCTCTCTCTCTCTCTCTATATATATATATATATATATCTGTCTGTGTGTGTGTGTGTGTGTGTGTGTGTATGTGTGTGTGTACAATGAATCAGTATGTCTATGTAATCTAACTGAATCAAAACAGAGAATTAAGCAGATCTATATTTTACTTTCCACTACAGAATACAACTTAGATGTATAAGTTTTACGTTCCACTACAGAATATAGATAATTTTAGAATAAGCAAATATTGTAATGTCACCACCCCAAGCTCCCCCAAAACACCAACAACAAATACAACCCCATCAACAAATAAATCAACAGTAATAAAACAAAATAATCCAAAGCAAAATAAAAACCCACATCCCAATTCAACAAAGAATAAAGAGATCCATTGCACGGATACCAGAAAATCCGCCCACCTGACATGAACAATCCATGTGCATTCAAGATAAGGACAAGTACGCTGGCCATGCACTCACACTACCAAGTCCAGTAAGACACTAGCGTGACGTCAACTTGTACTTCACACAAAAGTACGTCAGTAAAAATTAGGACATTTAACTACATTTAAACATTTTAATTAAACACAATGATCGCCTGTATGTTCTCATCTACACTCAATTAAAGTCTTAATATCGGACGGTCACCACCAAGAAACGACTTGTCAAAAACGGGCATATTAAAAATGAGTTATAAAATATCTTCTTGATGCGGTCGCCTCCTCCAGGTACATGATTCAGAGCAAAAGCCACTTTGACTTCGAGTTTTGTGCAGAATGTTCATCTATTTGTGATGGCCGACTTCAACTGTAAATTTCCATCACGTTTTTCTTGCAACAAAACCCTCTAAATCTGTTATAGCGAACCTGGCAAGAACAACGACGTTGCAGTTCATGTTGCTATGTCATCAACAATAGAGTACTGTCTAATTTGTACTAACTGCAGCAGATGGTCACAGATGCAAAACATACATTAATGTTTACAAATAATACCATATGAAGAAACACAATAGAAGAAGAAGAAACAAACGGAATCCAAAATGTCGCCCGTTCAGGAGGTCAAGTAGTCTTTAGAATGACAGATACTGAATCTACCAAAAAGCGCCGGAGAGTACTGGTCATCCTGAACTACGTCACTGATGATAAAAGATGACGTCTATGATGTCACAACGTATCTCAACGCGATGGAAATACCTGTGCTTAGCATTAAGAGCATCCGATGAATAACAACCGTTTCAGAACCAGCTATACGACATTTCAGCCAGTCGAATCTGAAAAATAAAGTCAAAGTATGTAGAAAATATAAATGCGAAAAAATAATCAGAAAATTCCAGTTACACACTTATTCTCCCGAAACCTCCTACCCATGTGGGAGACTGATAGCTTTATTTTGAAAACAGATAATGGATATAACGGAAACCATCCTAACAACATATCACTATCTACTATAACTATAATATTTAGTTTGTGTCGAAACAACAACAACAGTAACAACAACAACAACAACAACAAGAGCAGCAGCAACAACAATAACAACAACAGCAACAACTCCTCTAAAACAACAACCGGAAACAACAACCGCAGCCAATAAAAACTAAATAAAACACGAAATCCTCACCACACGCGCGCACGTACACTAAAAGACACACAAAGACAAGCTTCTCACCAAAATTAGCTTCTCAACAACAAACCCAAACCAAACCAAACCAAAACCAAATCAAACCAAATCAAATCAAACCAAACTAAACCAAATCAAAACAAAAACAAAAACAATCCAGACCCCCCCTCAAAAAACCCCACAACAACAACACAACAAACAAACAACAAAAAACAACAACAACAACAACAACAACAACAAAAAACAAAAACCCACCCCAAACAAACAAACACAAAGAAAAAACAACAACAATAAAAACAAAACAACAACAAAAAACACCACAAAAAACCCCAACCCCCCAAAAAAAAACCCACCGACGAAACAACAAAACAAAAGTACAACAACAATAACTCAACAAAATAAACAACAACAATAACGAAAATCAGACATTGATAATGAGACGAAATTTGAACTACAACATCGTTACCACAATCAATATTGGATTCTGCGCAAAACCAACAACAAACAAAAAAAACAAAAAACCCCCCCACCCCCCCCCCCCCCCCCCAAAAAAAAAAAACCCACACAAAAAAACAAAACAAAAAACCCCCAAAGGTACTACAAGAACAATAACTCAACAAAATAAACAACAATAATAACCAATTTCAGACATTGATAATGATATCACAATCAATATTGGATTCTGCGCAAATGGTTTAAACAGCGACACGTGGCGAATGATTTCCAGAACGTCGACAGTCAAACGACACGTAGCGCTTACCTGCTGAATAAACCCTTTTCTTTCTTTTCCCATTCCAACTCCATTAACGACCCATCGAACCGGAACTTGCCGTATCTGTGTGGGAACTCAAAGCCCTGGCGACACGTACAACGGTAGGCACCACGCTGGAACGCAAATCCATTCTGCTTCCTACACTGTGAACGATTCAAAACCACATTAATATTAATTTTTGAAATGTGAATCCCCAGAACAATATCTGTTTACATCACGACTGGTATATCAAATGTCGTGGTATGTGCTATTCTGTCTGTGGGATGGTGCATATAAAGGATTCCTTGCTACTAATGGAAAACATGTAGCGGGTTTCCTCTCTAAGACTATATGTCAAAATGACCAAATATTTGACATCTAATAGCCGATGATTAATAAATCGTTGTGCTTTAGTGGTGTCGTTAAAAAACAACCCTTTAACTCTTTACATCAAAGCGGTATCTACAGGGAAAAAGAGAGGAGGTAGTTGCACCCCTATCATCAGAAAATACGAAAAAGGAGTTTAATTTAGTTTAAAAGAGCTGTTTTTAGTTCAACACACCAATGCAAGACAATCACTCAAAACAAACAACAAAACAAAAACAAACCACCCACCCTAAACAAAAAAAACTACTAAAAAACGAAACCAAAATTATTATGGAATTCTTTAATTAAAAATTGAAAATTGAAAAAGTTTTGTCAATGACCTATATGTATCGTGTTGTGAGGACTTTGAACGAATTTCATGAAAAACACATGTGAGTAAGATGATATTATATTGAATATTAGAACAACGCCTTACGCCATGTAGATTTTGATGCTTACCGATGTAGAAATCTGGTCACATCTTGCGGTGTTCTTGAAGGCGTTTGCCACGTAGAAGGGACTCGGACACTGGTCAATCTCCAGCAAGTCCAGAGGAACGTCCACAGTTACCACACCCCTAGAAATAAGACGAAGACTAAGAATACAATTCTATTACTTTCTAAATACCAGCATTATCTATTTGCATTGTATTAGTCTTTATATACCTATATGCAACACGCACCTTTTAAAAAAGGACCTTTCGGTAATGATTTTAATGTCGATATTCATTCATTTATTCATTCATTCATGCATATGTTCAAATACACCCCCCCCCCGAAAAATATAAAAAGAAGACCCCCCCCCCCCCAAAATAGAAATAACAAAAACAACAAAACCCTCCCCAAGAAACATATATATATATATATATATATATATATATATAATAATACAATAAACACCTCAACAACCAAACGAAAAGTGAGCACTATTATCGGATTTCGAGTAATATATACTTTAATATATACATCAAAATAAACTTTTAGGGCGTTAACTTTGTTTCCTTACATTAAACTCTGAACGCTGAACAGCTTTCAGTGTCAAATTGCCATTGAAATGTTTTTATTTGATGACTATGAATGCATACGTCAATAATTAGGCAGTGTCACCCAAGTACGTTTGCTTAAATGTCAATAAACCTAGTGCCGTGACCTCAATTAATTTACATCTAATTTGCAAAGTTATCAAATTCTTAAGGTATGTGATCTGAAAAATATCACATACTTTGAATGCACTGAAGATGTAAAATATATGATATATATGATATATATATATATATATATATATATATATATATATATATATATATATATATATATATATATATAGATATATATATATATATATATATATATGTGTATATATTATATAAATAAAAAGTCAGAAGCCTGCAACACAGAAGGATTTTCTATTCGTATATATATACATACATATACAGGAAACACTTAATGAAATATAAAACAGTAACTACATAAATATGGATTTAGATTATTTTCTAAGCTGTTATGTTTTGGGTCATTAAACATTAATTTATTCATCTATCGATCCTTTCATCCATCCATTTCAGCACAACACTACACCTTCAACGTCTATCGACTGTCAATCTAGGGGTTTTCTTGACGGGATGCAACCCATCTCGTCCCTTTAAGCTATGCACCCAAACGGCCTTAACGAGGCCACTCGCGTGGACATACCGATCGGACTTTAAACTTTTAGATCTGCGTTCAAAATTGTATGTCGAAATTACTTCTTTCTTAAAAATATTATTAAATAGTCCGATCCTCTCTTCTTTCTCTTATTTAATATTCGGCCGAGCAGTCAATTCTTTTTATTTTTGGCTTGTAACCTTTTTCTTTTTTAAAACTTTATTCTATTAATTTTTTTACTAATTGCTATTTTCAAAATTCTGCCCATTTTCACCCCCCCCCCCCCCCCCCCCCCATCCCGAGTCAGGCCACCGATCTTATCGGAGATCGGACTCGAGATGGGCGTGTTCGAAACCCTAGTGGTATATGGGCACGTTAAACTAGTTATCATCATCATTATCCATCCATTCATCCATTCATCCATCCATCCATTCATTCATTCATTCATAATTAGTGAATGAACGGTTTTTTGGTTAAAGACACCACTAGAGCACATTGATTTATTAATTATTGGCTATAAGTAATTTGTTTACTTGAAGTCTCTGAGAATTAATGTGCTCTAGTGGTGTCTTTAAACAAAAAACTCCAATATTGATTGATTGATTGATGCGGTATGGTATTTTAGTAGAATATGGTACTCTTTGTTTCGAATATATGTTGGAACGTTTATTCACTGCAATAACAGTTAAAAGAAAGAAAGAAAGAAAGAAAGAAGTAAATAAATAATAAAAACACAGAACCCCCCTCCCCCCCCTCCCTCAAAAAAAATAAAAATATATAGAGATATATCGATAAAAGTGTTAATGAAGTTTAAACTACATAAATATAGATTTAGATTTAGATTATTTTTACTATGTTAAGTTACTATGGTCTTCACCTACAGAAGTAAAACAAGCAATACTTTGTTCGTACTTAAACTTGATCTTCTTTCTGAGTCCACCCAGACCAAAGAAGGGAACGACGTAGGTGAGAACCCACTCGTCCACGCGACCATCACATTTAAATGTCGGCCGAGTCCAGAAGCCATCTTTGTATGCAGGGGCCTTGTAGCTCATTGGGAAATACTCAAACTGGACGGAACTGGCTCCCTCTGGATTGGACCTAACCATGGATCTCATCTTGTACGTTTCAAGAGTATTGACGTTGGTGGACCATCTGGATTTTGATATGCTGTACCAGTCTTCATCTGCGTAGCGCAGTGGTAGTCCTGCAGAGTCAATGATGTAGAAGCTGCCTTGCTTCTTGTACGCCAAAGGACCAAAAAATTCTCTAATAGAATCATCTTGGTTTACAAACTGGTGTGTGTCCCAGAATATGCCGCTAGATACGATCTTGTGGTTGGCCATGACGTTAGCGAGCACTTCTCCAAACAGATGTTCCATGTGCAGACGCCCACCTCCACGCAGAGTACCAAAGTTGTCGTTTGGCGACGTGTTCTGAAGAAAGTTACTCACAAAGTGAGCCAGACGTAAAGCTGTTCTTCCTTCTGTCTCAAACTGGCTGTCGAACCCGTAACCCACGTCTCCCGGCAAGTACAACAAGTTCTTTAGTTTGGTGTGGCAGTTGTGAGCCGTAACGCTCGCCTTGTGCCGGAAGATCCGCTTCATGCAATCGAAGGCCACCTGGTCAAATGGACCTTTAAAAGCTCTCTTCTGTCGTCTGTGATCTGTCACATTCTTCACCTTAAGCCACTTCTTCCTCAAAATCTTAATCTTCCTCTTGCTGCTGTATTTTACTTTACCGTGAACGTATTTAGCCCACGTATCTTTATTCTTATGGTTGTGTGTTTCTTTCTTTGGCGAGTCGACCATCTGACGTAACACTGTCTTGCGTTTCTCCTCTGGCAGCCGAGAAACCAACTTTCTTGTTTTCCGATTGGGTGGAATAAAGGGTCTGTGCATCTGATTGGTTGGATAAACATCTTCCTCTGTTGCATTTACCGAGCGTGTTCTCCTGGAATGAACATTTCTCGTTAAGGGTTTGCTTTCTCCTCCGCCAGTAGTACGCGTTGTGGATCCACCTTCGAACGTGACTCCTACTAGAGCATCTATCTGCGGGTGCACGTGAAGATCTGAAAATAATGTGTCATAAATAAAATAACTTAAACACATATGATTATTTAGAG
>NC_054712.1:42808066-42873066 GCF_016097555.1 Gigantopelta aegis | reverse complement strand
AAAATATTTACAACTGGGTAGTGGGTATACCACTTAACAGCAACTGCCATAATTATTTCATCAGGGGCGGATCATTTACGAGTTGACTGATGTCAGTACACTGATATGATATTGAGTAATACAAATACTTGACAGAAGAAATCCGACACCCCTATCCCAAACAGGCGGCCTCTATGTTTCGGATATGGAGTGTCGGGTTTCTGCTTGTAGGGTTATAAATACTGATCACTAGCTTGCTTGTAATATTACACCAGTTAGGCCTGTCAATAACAAGAAAAACAACAAACGAAAAGTCAGGATCCCTGAGTTAATTGTTAAAGTACCAACTGCTAAGGATTTCATATAAAAAATCTAAATGTTGAACAGCCAACTAAAAAAACTAAAAATGTAGGACCAAGCGAGGCGCCCAGAACCGGTTCACAGCCAGGTCCCCAAACTCCAGGGCCTTTCTACAAGGAAATTCCAGTCAGAGCTGGGGGACTCAGACAATCCCAACCTCAAATTAGCAGGGAACCCCCAGCCCTCGCCACAACAACTGGAAACACCCCCACCCCCCTCTAGCACCAAGTGGATTATCAAACTAAATCCCTTCCCAGCAGAAGCGACCACATTGAACACGCTCAGAAGGGATAACCCACACTTGAACATGAGGGAGGCGACCACTTGTTCAAATGGGTGTTTTAATAGCTGCTTCACTCAGCAATACCAACCAGTGCATATGCGTTCAAGGGCGCCATTACCAGCTCACGCCCTATGAACGTAAGCCAAGTAAATGTTTCCACTGTCAGCAGTGGGGACATAGTGCGGCTAAGTGCCGCCATCACAGAAAACTTCCCACCTGTCACAGGTGTGGACAGAAACATGAAAGATCATCACGCAACTCACCCTGTACCAGACCTGTGCAATACCCTAACTGCCTTAGCCGGCACATGGCTCACGACACCAGATGCCACCACTACCAGAAGGCGCTTCGCAAATTAAACAGAACTAGCGAACAAACAAATAAACCAGCCAACCAAAACACTTTTAGCGTTAAGTCAGTTCCTACAGTTAATCAAAATTGCTCCTATGCAGAAAAACTAAAAACAGACTCACTGTCAGAAGTTAGTCAACTCAAATCCATCATTCAAACTCTAATACAGGAGATATCAACAATTAAAGCTAGCCTAATTATCCAAAAAAATTAACCTAATTAAATCTAAAAATAACTAAACACTTTTAAAATATCGGGCCAGCGTCATGGGAGACACGCCACCATACGCCACCGCTAATAATTCAAAAATAGAAAATAAGGACCTTACCATACCGCATACTGAAATTAAATATGATTCCTAGGACTTACTATACAAAACGATAAAATGCCTATTGACATCATCAATGTTTATAGCCCACCGGGAACAGCCCATAAACAACTAACGTTAAGAGATTACAATAAACTCTTAAACCCAAACAATAACTTAATTCTTGTAGGAGATTTTAATTGTCATAGCACACTGTGTGAAGGTCTGCACTCCGACGCACAGGGAGACATACTTGAGGAATTCATCAACACGCACACAATCTAGTATGTCTCAACGATGGCAGTACTACTTTTATACATGACTATCTGGGCATATCTGCCATCGACCTAACTATCACCTCTAACAACATAGGTGCAAACGCCCAATGGGAGGTGTTAGAAACTCTCAATAGCGACCACCTATCCATATTAACCAGCTATAAATGTAATACTACTTATACAGAAGAAGATAAATTTATACCTAAATTTAAATTTAGCAAAGCTAACTGGGCTGGCTTTACAAGCGACTGTAGCAATATCAAGTTAGAAGATAGCCTAAACATTGACGACGCCACTACTAAACTTACTAATAAAATAATAGAAATAGCTTAAAAAAATATTCCTAAAACTAAACCTCTCATTAAAAATAGACCAGTTAACTGGTGGACGGACGAAATTAAAACAAAATGCGGCTATAGGAACAGGATACGTAAATTTTATTTAAAAAAACAGGGAAACAAGACTATCACACTAAATATAAAATAGCTAAAAACGAAGTAAGCAAACTTATCATTAATGCTAAACAAGCCAGCTGGCATAAATTCTGTGGAGAAATTAATAATAGAACATCAATTAGAGAAATGTGGATTTTTTTTTTAAAGCTATTCAAGGACAACCCACTAACTCCACAGTCCTTCAAAAACATAACTACTAATAAACAAAAGGTCGACCTTCTCAGTAAAACCTTCAGTAAAAATAGTAGCAATGAAAATTTTCCTAAACAATTTTAAAAAAAAACTTAAGAAAGACAACTCTCTACCAACTACCGATACCAAAACAACAAACCACCAAACTACTGATAACTTAGAATTCAATAAACCGACAACCTTACTAGAATTAAAAACAGCTCTTAAAGCAAAAAAGAGTACTGCCACCGGGCCTGATAAAATTAGCTATACACTACACATGCCGGACGTAGCCCTAGGGGTAGTGTTACCGCTCTTTAACCGAATCTGGAGGGAGGGTCAAATGCCCACTGCGTGGGGAGTTACAGACCGATAACACTCACGTCCCACATGTGCAAAACTTTAGAAACTATTATAAATAAAAGACTTAATAACTACCTACTAGAAAATAACCTAATAACTAATGTACAAAGCGGATTTAGAGCTAAACACTCAACTATAGATCAAATTGTTAGATTACAAAATAGTATTAATGATGCATTCCGAAAATCACATAAAGTTTTAGCAATCTTTATAGACATAGAAAAGGCCTTTGGCATGGTATGGCGTGAATGACTACTAAATAAACTACAAAGTAACGGTATTCAAGGTAACATGTTTAACTTTATCAATAACCTCATCCATAACAGATCAATCTCAGTTAAAGTTAATGGTCACTTTTCAGATAGAACTGAAATAATAAATGGTATACCACAAGGTTCGGTCCTCTCATCAACCTTATTTAACATTTTTATTAATGACATAACTAAAGCACTTAATACCAAAGAAAAACCAGGAAAGGCTTCAACATTAAATACAGCATTGTTTGCTGATGACTGCGCCATCTGGCGTACAGGCAACACAACCACTAACCTTTTTCACCAAATGCAAGCTGATATTAATAGACTTAATAAATGGGCCTTGGGGAGCGCAAACAGAGGCAATGCTTATGGTTTACAAAGCATGTATACTCTCCAGAATAGACTATGGAGCCCAAACCTACAGTTGCGCCGCCCCCAAACTGATACATAAATTAGATGTTATCCAAAATCAAGCTCTTAGAATCGTAGCTAAAGTTCCATCTAACACCAGCGGACAAAGCTTAGAAGTAGAGTTTAACATTATGCCACTGACTTATCGCCGTAATCTTCAACATCTCAATTATCACCTTAAAATCCACGCTCTTAAACTAGATCACCCAGTTCAGGAACTCACCAGGACAAGCATTTAAAACTAAACTTAAACTTAATGATTCTTTCGCCACTAAAGCTAGCAAAATAGAAACTGAAGTAGGGATAGATAATACACCAGTGGCGCTCTACCATATTAACCAACCAATTGAATGTAACACACCATACCTAATCAAAAAAGCTACGGACGCAACTCCATTTCCTCCCTTTAAAAAAATCCTGTTCGAAGCCGCAGCTAATGAAAACTATCCCAAGTACATCCATATATACACCGATGGCTCTAAAAATCCAGATAACGGTAGGGTTGGCTTTGCAGTAGTCGAAGAAAAACTGTCCAGACATTCTAAAGTAGTTAAATACGCCAGACTGTCAGATAACTTATCAGTATACACAGCAGAACTGACAGCCATTCATGAAGCTCTCATTTGGATAAAAACTCAAAAATATAACAACAGTGTCATCTTCTCAGATAGTCTTAGCTATTTACAGTCACTTAAAACAAATAAATCTACTAGGCCAGACATAATAGCAGTTATTCATAATAAACATAACGAAATAAACCAACTTAAACTTAACGTAGTCTTCGAATGGGTCCCAGCTCCCGTAGGAATAATTGGCAATGAAGTAGCAGACTATGGAGCCAAAACAGCACTATCAATCACTAACAGAATTAAAACACTCCCAATAGGCATCAGCGAACTCATGTCCAAAGCTAGGAAACACTACATTAATAAATGGCAAGAAAGCTGGGATCAAACACAAAATACATGGCATTATAATATTAAACCAATAGTTAACTCTTTAAGTCCTAAACATACAATCTCTCAAATAGATAAAATCATCACTAAACTAAGAATAGGGAAATTAATGCAACTTAATAAATGCTCTTTCACAATAACCAATAAAGATCCTAACTGTGAGTGCGGCACCCAAGAAGATATGAAACACTATCTTCTGGACTGCACGCTGCACAACAATCACAGAAAAACCATGCTTGAACCACTAACTAAAGCCAACCCTGCCCCCAAAATCACTCCTAACTCACTACGTAACCCAGATAAACATCATAAACAAGAAATATTTAAAGCCATATTCAACTTCGTTCAGTCCACCATGCCTAAACTCTAAATGCCATCATACAACTCGCCCCGCCGGCGTTTAACTGATACGGAGCAGCGACCCTACACCTTTGTGCACTTTATGAGGGAAGGTAGCACAATCAAGGTCTCCTGACACCCTAAAAATAATTTAGAAATGTCTTCATAAAACAAGACTAAAACAATCACTAGATAGTGCTCAATACCGCCCGCCTGTACGTCTTTCGGATGGTGGAGCGACCATAAACACTCGACTTTGACTATGCACTCCAACCCGAAGGACTAACGGCGGGATGGTGGCAAGCAACATAAAATTTCGATGCCAATTAAATTAAACTGTACTGTTAAACTCGTTCCACCTGTGACTCCCCGGATGGAGGAGCGACCCTAAGCACTCGACCTCGACCATGCACGCCAAACCCGGGGAGAGAACGGTGGAATGGTTAACATAATATATATCTAGCCAAACGACGAACGACATGCAACACTCCTCGCCTGTACTTCCTTGGATGGAGGAGCGACCCTAAGCACTCGACCTCGACTATGCACTCCACCCCGGGGACCAACGACTAGGGGTAAAAGCACGATATTATATCCGATAAACTTGTATATTTGTAGATATAAATGTTCTTTATTTCTTCTTCTTTTTAGAAAATTATTGCGGTGGTTATCCCCTTAATTGGACACCGCAATACTGTAAATGACCATCACGACTTTGCCTTTGCACTTGCACCATGTACTACCAATTACAAGCTCTATTATAGCAATATAAGGTGAGTCACTTAGGGTTCCAGAAGAAGAGGCGGATAAGAAACCAGAAAACCAGATTACCAGACAACCAGATAGATAACAAGTAAGCTCACTTATTAGACATCATTTAACTTCATATTACCAATAAGTGTGCAAACTTAGCTAAGAATTTAAGGGGGTGGGAAAAAAAAATTAAACTTAGTACATGTATACAGTTACTTACATACTATTCTTCCTACCGATAGTTGACTCCCTACCTAAATAGATGCATTGTTTCATTGGTAACCAAACTAAGTATGCTAAGCACTAGGCTTTTTATCCAATACTCACACTATAAGGGAAAACCCTTCAAATTAGATAGCTAGGCTAGTATAATCCCCCTCTCCTTGTATTTCATTATAATCCAAGGATGGGGGGGGGGGGGATGGGTGGCTCTGGATTGCCGTTGATTACATTAGAATAGGGACGTAGGACAATAGGAACAACCTTAACACCAAACTAGGGTTTACAAACACAGCACTCACAACCGCAACAGTACATAGGGTGCATTGACTAATGATAACAATGCACCCACCCCCATTTAATGGCCCAGCACGTACTATAATAAGGAGCTAGACAAAAGAATACCGGCTCCGAGTATACAATTGCACTGCACCCAGGGGAAGCTGGACAAAAGAATACCAGCCTACCCTATCCCACCCCCAAATACTTGCTGCTGGTGGTCTATTTGGTACTTGGTGACGTTGAAGACGAGGACGTCGTTAACTGCAACAACAACAACAAGATTTGGAAAAAACCCGGAACGACAGCGCCTTGCCTACCGGTCTCCCCTGGGTTGTCATACAACCTAGGGAGACACCACAGCATCATAGAGGTCTAATTAACGAGCTACTCTCGATTCACTAATGTCAAAACGTATATTAGCTCCGGAACTTTCTTTTTGACCGACCGTTCAAATTGCGCCCAAATTCCTCAATTAAACTTGCGCACCTTTTCTCTTTTGGCATAATTTTTGCCTCCATTCAAAATTCCATAGCACCATTACCCCCCCCCCCCCCCTCCGCCTGCTACCAACCACGGTCGGACTGCTGGTGATCACCTGCACCTGCACCTGCACCGGTCCCTCCTCCCCCACCTTTCCTGTCCTGGACGGAAGAGCCGGCCGAGGCCGGCTCTTGTGCCCAAGACAGGCGTGCGCTACAACAGCTTGCTCTGAATGTGCACGTAAAGCCCTATGACCTGACCTGACCTTGCTTGTAAGTTTATACCGGCCTCGGTGGTGTAGTGGTTAGGCCGGCGAATATCAGGCTGGTAGGTACTCGGTTCGCGTCGCGGAACCCGTTCCATCACAGAGCCAGTTTTACGATTCGGTGGGTAGGTGTAAGGCCACTACACCGACTTCTCCCTCACTAAGCACTAACCCAATGTCCTAGACAGACAGCCCAGATAAAGGAAGTGTGGGCCCAGGACAGCGTACTTGAACCTAAACGAACCTATCTATAAATGAATGAAAGAATGTAAGTTGATTGTCACGTTTAAACGGACAGACCCTAGTTTTTAAACACTAAGACATATTTTTAACTATTAGAGCCGTTTATGATCACTGAAATCAAACATTACTTATATTTTATTGTTTAGTTTATCCATTTCCGTACAACCGAAGTGTTTCTGGTCATCCTGGTGTTTCTAATACCACAAAATGCATTGTTCATATTTTTAAAAATGCACGTGCGTCTGAGAAGTAATGATTATGGAGTCGCGTCTTAGTCAATTTTTTAAGGGTATTTCAACGTCACAGACTCTTGTTTCACTCTGTTGTATCCAAATTTGTTACAGGTTTGTAAATTAACTAAACTTGGTGTCCATTTTTGCAGGTTGAAACTATGGTTTAGGTGAAAAATATACCGACATGTTTAAAACTAGGGTCTGTCCGTTTAAATTAGGAAACTCGTATGAATGATCAAACTGAAGGTTTGTAGCTTCAAATTTCAGTTTGGTCCAGGCAAACTCAACAAAATGTATAACACAGTAAAGAGACCTAGGAGTAAGAGGGTTAAACATATTTGTCGACTGCTGGGTCGTCTGAAATTTGGAAATTGACAGTTTATAACAATTAAAGGGACATTCCTGAGTTTGCTGCAATTTTTAAGATGTTATCGACTAACAGAGACTTTTTAACGACTTTAATACATATCAAATATATTTTTATACATAAAATATTAGTGGCTGTATATTATACGTGTTTCTGATCGTTCTAATAGTTGTACTAGGTTAAATTTCATTTTATTTCCTAAAATATATTTAATATGAAAATTTAACTGTAGAAATATTTTATTAGTCGGAAACATCTTACAATGTAGCAAACTCAGGAATGTCCCTTTAAGCGCTCTCTAGCCCTAATCGCACGTGGTGGGCGAGATTTAGCTCAGTCGGTTGAGTGCTCGTCTGAGGTGCTTGCGTCGCAGGATCGAACAGCCTCGATGGAACCATTCAACAGATTCGGTTCTTCCGCGTTCCAAACCAGTGGACCACAAAGGTTGTGGTATGTGCTTACCTGTCTGTAGGAAAGTGCATATAAAAGATCCCATGCTGCATTAGGAACAATGTAGCTGGTTTCCTCTGATGACTACGTGTCAGAATGACCAAATAGCCGATGATTAATTAATCAATAATTAATGTGCTCTAGTGGTGTCAATAAAACAAAATCACACATGTAAAGCAAATAAGGCGAGAGTACGCTTGAGACAATGCTATGGACATGGTATCAGAACTCACGCCGGTTCCTTTCTTACACCTGTCAATACCCGCCAGGTAGCTGGGTCCAGGGTTACCCGCGCTCACTCGACACGGGTTGAAATCTACGTTGTAGAAATCGATGTCCATCACAATAACAGCGACAAACCTGGCAAATACAGTCATGGAAATAAAAACATTACAAAATATATATGTATCGATAATGAGTGCGAATAATTTTTACATGCTCATATACCACTAGAGTTTCGAGCATAATGAATAGTTTTTGTACGTCACTAATTTTTGTGGTACCGGCCTCGGTGGCGTCGTGGTTAGGCCATCGGTCTACAGGCTGGTAGGTACTGGGTTCGGATCCCAGTCGAGGCATGGGATTTGTAAGCCAGATACCAACTCCACATCCTGAGTGAGTGCTCCGCAAGGCTCAATGGGTAGGTGTAAACCACTTGCACCGACCAGTGATCCATAACTGGTTCAACAAAGGCCATGGTTTGTGCTATCCTGCCTGTGGGAAGCGCAAATAAAAGATCCCTTCCTGCTAATCGGAAAGAGTAGCCCATGTAGTGGCGACAGCGGGTTTCCTCTCCAAATCTGCGTGGTCCTTAACCATATGTCTGACGCCATATAACCGTAAATAAAATGTGTTGAGTGTGTCGTTAAATAAAACAGTTCTTTTTTAATCTTTGTGGTCGTATTCGTTGTAAATATATGTCCAAAACAATAACAGCGACAAACCTGGCAAATACAGCCATCAAAACAAAAACATTACAACATATACCTGTGCCAATAATTGTAATTTTCTGTTCCAAATACTAAAATCTTAAAGCTGTCATCCTAATTATGTCCAATTATCTTATTGATTTTTTAACGTCCTAACCATAGTTCCACGACTGGTATACCAAAATCCGTGGTTTATGTTGTCGTATTTTGTGGGAAATTGCATACCAAAGATCCTGTCCTGCTAATGGACAAACGTAGAGGGTTTCTTGTAAGACTATGCGTCAACATCATAAAATGTTCGACATCCAATGGCCGATGATTAAATAACCAACATGCGTGCTCTAGTGGTCTCATTAAACACAATTTAATTTCCCCTACTTATTAGACAGTGCAAAATAAGTTCATCTACATTTTTGTACCGCCGATCGTAAGGTATACACCATTTGACCATAGAGTTGTTAACAACACTGACCATCACAGCGATATTCCCGATATGATGGACATATGAAAAGGCAATTCGTGAAAATATGGTTTTCACACATCACTCGTTGACATAAAAATCGTTTTCGAAAAAAAACCCCATGAAATAGCCTCGATATACATGTACATTCATGAACCACTGTGGAAAGACTTATGATTCAGGTGTTAGCGAAAGGTGAGCATATCCTGTCCCACCCGTGGCACCCACAATGAGCACAGCCAACAGTCAACAAGTTCATAGTAGAAAAGGAAGGAAGAAAATGTTTTATTTAACGACGCACTTAACACATTTTATTTACGGTTATATGGGGTCAGACATATGGTTAAGGACCACACAGATATTGAGAGAGAAAACCCGCTGTCGCTACTTCATGGGCTACTCTTTTTTGATTAGCAGATAAGGATCTTTTATATGAACCATCCCACAGACAGGATAGTACATACTACGTTCTTTGTTACACCAGTTGTGGAGCACTGACTAGAATTAGAAATAGACTAATGGGCACACAGACGGGAATCGATCCCAGTAGTTAAACTGATCAAAAGGCGTGTACATGGTCAGACATCCGTTTGGTCAGGAGTCCTCTGATGTTATAACCCTGATGAAACAATTTGTTGATCGTTATGTCGGGCCTTTGAAATCTGTATATGATGACCATGCCCTAAGATATCTCAGCAGTTGTGAAATATATAGACACACACACACACACACACACACACACACACACACACATGCTTTGTCATGTTCTTGGTCAGGTCAGTGAATTTGCAGTTCTCGTTACAATCATCTTCATTGTCATGACCAATGAGCATATCATCACCATCACGATTAACCTGAATTCTATTCCTACACGTGTCAGTACAATTTTCATACAAGCGCATTTTGAAGCAACACTTAAATGAAAACATGTAAAGAAAGCAGGTCACAGATTGTTCCAAGAACGGGTAGTCCAATTATCCAGTCAATCATAAGTCCATTTCCTGCCAGTGTTGCTTTCCACCCATGGCCATTGCAGCTGGCTATATCTGGACATGAATTTGGCATCCTTCCAAATGAATGTTTGATTATTTGCACGATGGTTATTTTCTGTGGCGGAAGTTCACAGGAAACAATAGCTGAAAGGCATCATTAGTAGATGGAAGCACCTCCACATTTTTTTCTGTCATTTATGGAATATCCTTTGTCTGACTTTGTCATGCCCTTCATGTGATTCATTAGCATCATACAAGTGTCACACAAATCCCTCAGATGGTTCAGAATGTCCATATTGCCCAATGTCTTCAATTTCAACTTTCGATATATTGATGATCTTACATCGTTCAATAATAATAAAATCACAGATTAACTTTCCTTTATTTACCCACCTGAAAACCACAGAAAGTATAAAATCTGTTTTATACCTTGATCTAAAATAGAGATTCAGAACGACACTGGCCTTCTTACAAAGCTGTATGATAAAAGGGAGGACGTCAGCTTTCCAACAGTCAATTGTCCCTTTATGTCGAGCAATATTTCTTCTGTTCCAGCTTTGGTGTTTATATTTCGCAACTGCTGATATACCTTAGGGCATGCTCATCATATGCCAATTTTAAAGACCCGACATACCGTTCTGGTAAAGAAGTTGTTTGGCCAGGGCTGTAACATCCAAGCGCTCTTGGAAGCCTTCACACATTTTATGGTATGCACTCGGAGGCCATTTTACGATATGACGCATCAAATTAAAATTATATCTGATGCAATACCCTATTTTGACCGTGTACACGCCTTTTCATCCTCTTGGTGAAAGTTCTGTACATTTCAACTGTGGACTTGATGGGTGCCACCGGCGGGGCAGGACATGCTAAGCTTTCGCGAACACCTGGTATTATCACTGTTTGACACTGATGCATGAGTGCCTGCCATCACAGCTGTATACACTAGTATTACATTGAGCTCTATCCTGTGTAAGCTAGTCTTTGGAGTATGGGACCTGCTATTTACTAAACACGATCCATCACTGATCTTTTGTTTTTTTTTTTCACCTGAGGCAATGGGGGATTTTTCATGCCAGAACCGGCTCCAACCCAGAGTGAGTGGACCACTAGGCTCAAGGGGTAGATGTAAGGTCACATACACCGAGTTTCACCCACTTTGCCAAAGAAATGTCATTTCAATACAGCTGACATACTAAATAGTCCAATCGTTGAGCGGGGTTCTGTGTTCACTTTTATCTATAGAGGAGTGCACCTTTAGCTATAAAGAATCGCTCTCCATAATATTATCTAGACCACTGAAAGGTGGCAGTAACGTAGATAATGACATCACATGTTATCGCATATTTCCTATTATCGGCAAATATACCGATATTATGTTTCTGTCGCAAACAGATTAATGTTGATATGAAATATAATATTACCTCTGCCCATAACATGACCCATAGGCTAATATAAAATCCTGGCTACGTTTTGCTAACAGATTGTGCTACAGCCTTTTTCTCGAAGTATTCGAAGTTAGTATCGTATCCATGAAGTATGCACTCATCCAGAAGCTACTAGTCACCACTTAAAGGGACATTCCTGAGTTTGCTGCATTGTAAGATGTTTCCGACTAAAAAATATTTCTACGATTAAATTTACATATTAAACATATTTTCTTGTTTAGAATATCAATGTCTGTGTATTCAATGTGTTTCTGGTCGTCTTAATATTTGTAAGAAGCCCAAACTGGATTTTGTCTTCGAATAATTTCGTCAAGTACGAACAAATATTTTTTAGGAAATAAAGTAAAAATTAACCTAGTATAAATATTAGAACAATCAGAAACACGTTTAATATACAGCAACTAATAACGTTTAATCGTAGAAATATTTTATTAGTCGATAACATCTTAAAGCGGCTATGTCTGGAATATTTTATTATTTAAGCATTTAGAACAGAAAATCCCATTACGTTTGGTGCATATAAGACGCCGCACTCCGAATTGGTTTCACTACACTGGCTTTTCCAAGTTAAAAATAAACCCACTCTCTTGAAAATGGGACACTTTTGCCGGGCTCCCTCTGGGCTAAAAATAGCACGGTTCGGCTATTGTTGCATTACAAAAACCGAGCGGATTCTAGCAGCCAATTCCTAGCAGCCAATTACGCTAGCGGCCAATTTCAGCAGACACTCATGGCGACGTTCTAAACACCGGACTCATACGCCTTTCGGTTGTTACCTGTATTTCACACACTTTTATACACACTGTTATGCTAATTTTTTAATTATTCACTACAACTTAAGAATTTTAGAGTTTTAAAGAGTATCTTTATATAATAACAACACAAAAACAAAATAACAACCAAGACTCATTTTCACAGTCTTATTGTTACTAATATCCGTATAAATACAACTTAACCGTTTTATTAAGCACTTTTATATCTGAAGTATCACATTAAAAATCCGTCTGTATTACGGTAATATAGGATGTCCAACTAGTATCGTATAGCCCACACCACAACACACATTATAAAAGGCGTAATGGTCCGGTGTTTAGAACGTCGCCATGCGTGTCTGCTGAAATTGGCTGCTAGCGTAATTGGCTGCTAGGAAGTGGCTGCTAGAATGCGCTCGGTATTACAAAATGGCGAGAATTGTTCTAACTGGCTAGTAAGCATTTGACGATATGCGTTAATGACGACAACTTGCGAGTGAATTAAAAGTGCAGTTATGCTTGTATTTGAACTTAGAACTTGACTGTATACGATTGAAACCAGACATTGCAGCTTTAAAACACTGCAGCAAACTCAGGAATGTTCCTTTAGAACAGAGCCCTTAACCCACCCACGCCCTTACTGATAGCATGGAATAAGGAAATAAACATTGGAGGGCTCTGGGAGCTGATCCCAAGAAAACCAGAGACATCCAACTTTCATTTTAAACACTTTATACGGTCTTGATACACGAGAAAATACCATTTGTTGTGAGCATGACGGCGATTAAAGATTTGCAGGGGCTATTAAAGATTGTAGGTACTTGATGTAATAACAATTTCCTCAAGATACGGTCGCTGTATATATTCTTTAAAAAAAAAAAAATACAACCCAAAAAACCAACAAAAAAACCCGTAGGAGAATGTAGGAAACAACAGCCAATTAAAGAAGTATCAAGACGTATCACTGTCTAGGAATAGATGCCTGATAATAATGAAGGAATTGTGAAGAAATGACAGCCAACAGTTCATGTTGGCAGTAGACTGTATGACTGCAATCGACCTTGAAACAAGATAGGGATGACATGTCAAAATCGAATATTTACGTCTTTTTATCAATAATGGGTAATATCCCCACGATTCGTCAAACATTCGTTTATTCGACGTGACATGCTACGAATCAATCTCCCAATGACGATTTGAGGAAGTCTATCCCACTCCTCTTGCAGCGCCTGGCCCAGTTCAGCTAAAGTAGCCGGCGGCCATAGGCCTACATGTCTTTCGATCATGTCCCGGACGTGTTCTGTGGGTCAAAGGTTAGAGCTCATTGCTGGCCATGGCATTCTGGTAATGTTTTGCTGCTGATGGTAGTCATTTACAATATGTGCACGGTGGTCCCGAGCATTGTCATCTTGGAATGCTCATAATAATAATGATTTTATTGGGGTTATTATTGCGGTGTGGTTTAAGGGCTGTTTCTGTTTCTTTTCCATCTTATAACCCACGACTTTCAAGATTTCCGACATGAGGATGCACTAAAGTAGTGTTGGAAATAGAATAAAACTGATTTTTCGTCGATTATGTCTTTCATATTAAACTGACAAGTAAACATTTTGTAAATATCTATTTAATGATACTCTACCTAGTTTAGCATTTACTTGTTTGGGTTCTCATTGATATACAAAGTGGGGTTTACTCTTGAAATTAAAAGAAAGATGTTAGTAAACAGGTGATTTGTGCTCTTTATTGGAACAGACTATAACAAATGTTGATCGACAATTTCATTGCTGTTGCAATATATGAGGGACCGTCTCTGATGACGGTTTACCCCTATCCCTTTCCAAAACAAAATATTTGTAGACATTTCTAAGTAACTTTTGAGCAAAACTGTCAAGAACCATTCTGAGTGTGTGATCTATTATACCGGTATTAAAGGTGCTATGTACATGTATTGAAGGTGCTATCTCCAGATTGCATAATCACAGCTATTGCAAATACATTTTTAAAAATTAAATTTTGCTTTAAATATTGAAGACTACACCTTCAACTATAAATGATTCTAACAATATAATTTTATCTACAAGTAGAAAATAAATTTTATTGAAGAATCTTTATCACAAACAGATCCTCACATATAACTATGATATAGCACCTTTAAGTGGTTACAAGATTGTGTAAATTTCTAATGTACTTATATTGAATTTATATTCACTAAATATGCTGATAATAATTAATAATTTATGCTGCAATTCAAAATACTCAGTTAACTTGCAGTTTTAAATTAAAAGTTTGTTTGAGGGTAAATGAAATTAACACATGTCGATCAAAATTTGTCTGTTAGTCTGTTCCAATAAAGTACACAAAACACCTGTTTACTGACATCTTTCTTTTAATTTCAAAAGTAAACACCACCTTGTACATCAATGAGAACTCAAACAAGTAAATGCTAAACTAGGTAGAGTATAATTAAATAGATATTTACAAAATATTTACTTGTCAGTTTAATATGAAAGATATAATCGACGAAAATCAGTTTTATTCTATTTCCTACACTACTTTAGTTTAAATTTAACTGGGGCTTCTAATATTGAATGACGTCTGATAAAATAATATAATACTCCAAAAATAGTTTCGGTATCTGATTACAGTTCAGTCAAATTTGCTCAAATACAATGATTCATGGCCCTGTTTTGACAAGTTATCTACTTGCCTACCCATAACCATGGATTATGATATTGTTTAAGTATAAAAACACACTTTACTTGTATTTTGTTACCAATAATACCTTTGGATGAATTATACTTCAAATTACTTATAGCTCCCGACAAGTTTCAAACAGCTTCTGCGAAGCCACAGAATTTTGTTTCTCGAAAGCTGTTTTCAGCTCCAGGGATGAAAACCTTAAATTCGAGCCCTGATGCATTGACAGTAGAAGAGGTCCAACACGATATTGACATCTAGTGATTTTGATGACTCCACCTCTGACTGGCATTACGTTTATTGTGGAATCTTTCATGTTAAAACCATGGAAAATCCAGTGATATGTAAGTTATGTATATGTTAATATTAAAGTAAATGTTGAAATTATTTCAATGCTACAGAGTTTTGGTAATTTGTGAGAATATCCCCTACTCTTTGCGAGCAGTATATGTTAGGCCAGGTAAAGCTTTGGCATCTATTTGAAGTGAATTTGATAATAGAAAGAAACTAGTTTAATACGATCTCAAATGACTGGTAACTTACCTCTGTCGACGGAGATGCGTCCAGTTGGAGTAGCGAGGCATGTAGTCTACAACTGGAGACACGGCACTCAGCACCCACTTCTTGGCGGCGCTGCAGTCGAAGTACGGCTGCGTGAACTGAACCGGAAGCATCCGCTCGTCCTTCTCCGATTGGCTTGGAGACGATGGGCCAAAGAAATGAGAATTGAGAAATTCTTGTTGGGTGAATCGCCCCGTTTCGTTGGAATACTTTATGCCGATAGTGTACGTGAATTTTGTTAACGAATCCGCATCAGCTGCCACATCAGGAAGCCATTTTGTGTACCAAGAATTCATCTTGTAGCCCGGATGTGTGTAATTGGAGTTACGGCCCGCCCCCATATCCGTTACCATGACGACCTTTTTGGTGGGTTCTCTAAGGTAGTTGTCCTGGTCGTTGTAATCATCCCACCTCCACGCCTTCGGTGCAAACAGGTTGAGCGTTCTGTTGAAGGGCATCGTGGTGTACCAGTTGGGGTAGCTGCAGTTGGTGTCGAAGTAGATGGCGCTGCCGTTGATCATGTTGGGGTTGGCGTTGACGTCTGCCGTGGTGGACATGTACATGTACATCCAGTTGGGGCTGACGTGGAAGGAGTGGGTGTCGTTCATCTTCTGTAAGATGTAGCTGTAGAAGAAGGCGCGGTTCAGCGCCATGTTGTGAAGATGCACGAGCGACGTCCGGTTTTTATACCACGCCGTGGAGAGCAGACGATTGTATTTGGGGATCTGGGACACCGTATCCTTCCTTAGCAACAGCTTGTCCCTGGACTGAGACCGACAGTTTTCTGGATCCACAGCAACTATCCGATCGTTGACTTCATCAAAAGCGTCATATTTCTGCCAGGCGAATTTCCCGCCATACGCCTTTTCCAGCGTTTCTAGAGCTAAGATGCTTAACCAATAGAAGCTTGCTGTGATCACCACTATGTATACTGCGTGCATCTTATAGAGATAAACAGACGTGTACACAATACTTAGGAATCTCTCTTCAGTTTTATTTTATGTGGGGGATGGGAGGTTGTTTTCTTTTTATAAGCATATATTGGTGAGTATCCTTGTCATGGAATTTCCTGAAACACAAAAGTCCTTTCATATTTTTCAAACAAAAACGTATCTTATGAAGACCCTCAGCCCATATTTGAAAATATGTTTTCAAGAAGCTCATTCATAACAATGTTACGGCAGTTTCATACAGTCCCACAGTATTTTCAAACGTATGTTCTCTATTCTGCTCTAATCCACATACTGTAGGTAGTAATGGGTCGGGTTCAAATTCTTATCTTAGTATTTATCTATTTAAATTAGTTTACTTTGTCATTTAAAGAGAAAAAAACCTGAAAATATATATACATATATCCCTCCTTTTTGTCCCAAAAGCTGGCTAAATGTTTAGACAACTGGTCCCAAAATTTCAACATATTTTACACTACTTTATGGAGATTTTTTATTATACGAGCTTGTGTGCCGTACTGATTTTGCGAATAATACAATATTCTGACACGAGTTTCGTAAAATCAGTACTATATCCAAAATATCATTTTATGAATAACAAGCTAGGACCATGTCAAAACGTTTCAAACGTAACTAAAAAAAAAAGACGATGAAACGCCTACATTTTCTGAAATGACGTCATTTTGATAAGCGTTTACACAAATCTAAGACTGAGGAAGCCGCGGTAAGTTATGACGTCGCTTCACAACATTACGTCATTCGTTGTGTTTGTGAAATCATTATGAGACACATGTGTCATACTGGATATATTTCCCTGAATATCTTAAATTATGTGGATAATAAATAAAGGATTCGTCACGAGTATTTTTTAATATGGAAAATATCAACCGAGTCTATGTTAATCAGTATTTGTCGAGGCTCTGCCGAGACAAATATCGATTACCTAGACGAGGTTGATATTTTACATATTAAAAAACACGAGTAGCGAATTCTATTTATTCTATAACACTTCTAAAATAACATTTTAGTTAAATTCTTTTAGTAAATCACAGTACTAAAGTCGCCGCCATCGATAATATGACGTCATCACGATTAGCACAGATTAGTTTGACGTCACGCATTTTAAACAAATCTTTGAAAACGTTACGCTCAGGTACACGGATTTTGTTAGCTTGTAAGCAAATGACCCATCCACAGCAACACATTACCTAGAGACCTTGCAAATTTGCATACCATTATTAACCGGGTTAATAAAGTAAATTATCACATGGGTTTATGTCATGGATATCATGGGTAAGTTATAGGATAAATGGGATTATTGCCTTGCTTTTACATGCCATATTATTGAAATGTCACATTATGTTACCTAGCACAGTAACAGATATTTTATCTTAACTTTTGCATAATCTAAAACGACGAAAACTTGTATGGGACTATTCAAATATTACGTAACTCTATTTTTGTCAAAATTAGACACCCACCCACCCCTTTGTAACGCCCCGTAACGCTAGACCATACACATCTCAAACTATTACGTAACGCTCGGAGATACCCCCCCCCCCCCCCAACACAGACAAAGCAACGGGGCAATGTTTATTTATACCCATGTGTACTACGATGACGTCATTAAAGTGACGTATTGCTATACGATGGGGAAAAAATGAGGGTTTTCACTTGCGCCATTTTAATTGATCACCATTCAATACATCGGTTGTCAACGGCACACTCTGCTTTCACCTGAATCCCGAGAATCTCCTGGGGAAAACATATAAATACAATATTAAATTGTTTGGTGTATTAAAGCATTTCAGCTTGATTTATAATTGTTTTGGGTTTACATTTACCTCTAAAAACCTACATTATATATTGTTGTCATGGCATGGCACGTTTAAGAGAAAACAAAATTGTGTTACGTAACGCTGTTCAATACACCCCCACCCCTTGTAACGCCACATAACGCTTGGACTTACATCCCCACCCCCCTAAGCGTTACGTAATATTAGAATAGCCCTATACCGCTTTAAATGATTAGTAATGATTAAGGAATTGTTTCATAATGATGTTCATTTTGGAACAAGCGCGGTGGTGGCCATATCTACATTTTTAAAATGTAATACTTTATTACTTGACATGGTGACAGTTGCTCTTTCTTAACTCGTTACCAAGTTTGAAACAACATAACATTGTTTTTATCTGTAGTTTCACCGATCTATAAAACACATTTAAAACTTTGTTTTTAGAACAGATATCAAACATCCTTCATAATTGACACTACTATAACTTACATGATATAAATTCGTAAACTCCTTTTAAAAATATTATAAGAAATCATCTACTTTCATAATATTCAGACGATGTTTTCATTAAAAACAGCCTAAGCTATACTAAGACTTGGTATTTGTCAAACACAATGATAGATGCAACAGATAACTTACTTTTCTTATCCGTTTTCAATGCAAAATTAAATTAGCGACTTGGTTTTCCGGTAATGTTGTCCTGCAAAAATTTTCTCTTGGTTTCAAGCTTTAGTACATAAGACAAAAATACTCTCATTTGCGCATGCGTTCGGTATTTATTAAAGAAGTTGAACCTTGAATACAGATCTGAAGCATATCACATACTTTTGTTTCATTGGATGCGCTATCTATTATATGATAAATATTCGTATTCATACATATATAATACTTGTTACATGTGCTCTGATGCTACTGGTTTCGTGGCTTTGGGCGAAATAAAAGTATGTCATGGTCTGATCTGATAAGATTATATCGGGAATATTCCCAAACTGATACCTTTATTGAGTGATTTGAAATCGGTGTGTAACATTACACAACAAACATATCGGGATGACACTATGCAGTTGCTCGCTGCGGTGAGTTTGAATGGCGGAGAGGAAGAATTAACAGACGTATTATATGATGCTCACGTTTGGTATTACTGCAGTGAAGAAAAGTGAAACATTGAATGAAAAAATAATTAAAACATAATACATAATAAATTAGACTTCCTCCCGAAAATAAACTCCCAAACCCAAAGAAAACTAACTAGGGTATATGTCTGTTTAATTGTAAAAAGGTCTATTTAGAAACTGTTGTAACTATGAAAACAAAAACTAAAGTAAATATGTAACACTGGGTGTGCTGTTTTTTTTGGTCGTCTAAATTCTAGAAAGAACATTTAGATTAAACTATGCATTATGTGTTAGACATTAAGTATGTAACCTGAAGTCAAATTGTAAGATTGAAAGATTGTTTAAGAGCCAGGGAGATAGCTGACCACTGTGGTGTCGGCGACACCGATGACACCGATGATAACGGTAATAACAATCAACAGCCGAACGTGTGTTCTATAGCAGAAGCTGAACGCTATATACATTACGTAAGAGTTTAAGACTGTCTCACGGCAAGTACACCATACTAATACTTTCAACGGCAATGAATATGAAGAATGTGTTGCATCGATGTGTGCAGAATGCTGTGGAAAACCAGGTCACTCGAGTGACAGTTCAGCTATGTGTGTGGTGTACGCGTGCGTGCGTCTCTCTCTCTCTCTCTCTCTCTCTCTCTCTCTCTCTCTCTCTCTCTCTCTCTCTCTCTCTCTCTCTATATATATATATATATATATATATATATGTGTGTGTGTGTGTGTGTGTGTGTGTGTGTGTGTTATTAAATTTCCGTTACATTCATTACAATATAACGTCATCCCATTGGTCCAGCCGTAGCAACGGGTGTTTGTTTAATTATCGATGAATGTAAAAAATTACGCCATACCTGATGACGTCATTTTATATTGGTAATTTGTCTTATTAAGCGTTATTGCTTTTAACCCCAAAAATAAATCAAAATAAAATATGAAGTTTTAGTGTTATTATTAGTAAGTATGTTTCGAATTTAATTATAAGTATTGTCGGTTATTTCTTTTACGTTCATCTGCGTATGAAAACAAAATCATCCGCGATCTTATTTGAGAACGGCTTCGCCGATTCACAGTTTGCAGATGATTTTGTTTTCTACCCCGATGAACGTAAACGAAATAACAGACAATCCTTAAATATTAGGAATAAAAATTGTATTATGCGGGCGTCTGACGTAAGAATATGTGACGTGGTGTCTTTTTGAATGAAAATGACGTCAAACTCGAATGACATCAGTTTGGATAATCTTACATCAAAATAAACTTGTGCTTAACGTTTTTCACTTTCTGAACGCTGGACATCATTCAGTGTAAAGTTGCTATTGAAATGTTTTTGTTTGACGACTATGAGTGCATACATCAGTTATGGAGTGTCACCGTAGCACGTTTGTTTAAATGTCAATAAATATAATGCCGTAACCTCGATTAATTTACATATGCATGTAATTGGAAAGTTATCAATTTCTGAAAGTCTGCGATCTGAAAAATATCACATACTTTGATTACACTGGATATACAAATGTGTGTGTGTGTGTATGTTGTGTGTGTGTGTGTGTGTGTGCGTGCGCGCGTGTAACTGGATATACAAATGTGTGTGTGTGTGTGTGTGTGTCTGTCTGTCTGTGGGATGGTGCATATAAAAGATCCCTTGCTGCTAATCGAAAAAAGTAGCCCATGAAGTGGCGGCAGCGGGTTTCCTCTCTCAATATGTGTGTGGTCCTTAACCATATATCCGTATATAATCGTAAATAAAATGTGTTGAGTGCGTCGTTAAATAAAACATTTCCTTCCTTCCTTATATATATATATATATATATATATATATATATATATATATATATATATATATATATATATAGTGTGTGTGTGTGTGTGTGTGTGTGTGTGTGTCATCCCAATTTACGTAAATCCTATTCAACGATGTTACGTTTCCCGATATGTTTGTTATGTAATGTTACACACCGATTTCAAATCACGCAATAAAGGTATCAGTTTGGGAATATCCCAGTATAATCTTACCAGATTAGACAATGACATACTTTTATTTCACCTAAGGCCACCAATCCAGTAGTATCAGAGGCTATGTACATATAACAAGTATTATATATATACTGACACACAATGAAAACGCAAAAAAACACTTTTCATTGCAAATAACGACAAACTATTAATGAATTGATGGATAATGTTATATAACATTAATGACTGGTATTCATGAGATACATTCACATGGAAACATGGCCAGTTATCATCAGCAATCGAGTTGCATTCGTAATCGAAATCTCACCCCCCCCCCCCCCCCCCCCCCCCCCCCATATCAAGGTCAGTATCTGGTGTGTCTACCATTGGCCGGTGAGCATGCGTGAAGACGACGGGGAAAGGATTGGCACAAACATCTCAAATAAGCCACAAGAATGTTCCTCCACTCCTCCTGCAACGCCTGTGCAAGCTCAGCGACGTTACGCGGTGGTGGCTGGCGGTGACGTACACGACGTCCTAACTCATCCCACATATCCTCAATTGGGTTCAAATCCGGTGTAACGGCGGGTCAGTTCATAACTGTGATACCGGCTTGTTGCAGGAATGCCAGGGTAATTCTTGCAGTATGTGGACGGGCATTGTCTTGTTGAAACAGAACGGAACCTCCTGGTCTTCGGTGACGACGCAAAAGTGGCTGGAAAACTGATCTTAGAATAACGTCAACATAACGCTGGGCTATAAGGGCATCGTGGACAATGATGAGATCACTCCTGAAATCACAGTTGATAGTCCCCCATACCATCAGACAACCGCCGGCAAACCGATCACGTTCCCTCACACATCCGTCAGTGTACCGTTCATGGAGTCTCCTGTACACACATGCTCTTCCATCGGCAAAGGAGACAGAGAAACGGGACTCATCTGAGAAAACAATGCTCCGGTAAAAGGCTGGTGGATGATTACCATTTTGGAGAGCAAACTGTAGTCTCGCAGCACGATGTCGCGGTGTCATGATGTTACCGTTGTACCAATCTAATTAAAATTAGCTCCACTATTACATGTGAATCTAACAGCAGCCTGTTGGAGCTCATGTCCACCAATCAAAACCTTACTTGCAGAATCATGCCAGTGATTTAAAAATAATTTGAAAACATTCCGAATTATCCTGAAGGTATACGACATGTTTCGTGTGAAAAATGACCGTCATCGGATGGATAGGCCTTCCATGACGTCGCAGTTCTGAACCGGTCACGGAGGTGGTGTCGTCGAATCTGCCGATCTTGGCGTGGGGTCGTAACGGGACGTTGACCAGGTCGAGGTCGATCACGGACACTCCCGGTCTGTTGATGACGTTCAACAAGTCGTCCAATAGTTGATGGATGGGGTCTGAAGGTCCTAGCAACTTGGCTTTGCGAAGTCCCCCCTTGAACCATGCCCAACGCTCGCTCCCTTTGTTCTTCTCTGAGTCGTGGCATTCTTAATGTGACGAGGAATATTACACCGTTACGTGACTTTTATGTGTCCGCATACGCAGCATGACTGAGCATATAGTGAACGCATTTCACACCATTTTGTGTGTTTCTGCTATTGTATGTGTAACGAGAACAAAACCAGGATTAAAACCCAGACAAAATTACCAATCAATGACTTCCTCTCATATATTGTTATTTTAAGTCTAATAAATATATTTTTCATTAATCACAACAAAATATTGAAAAATATCTGTTTTGCGTTTTCATTGTGTGTCAGTATACATCCAATGAAATAAAAGTATGTGATAATCTTCAGATCTGTAGTCAAGGTTCAACTTGTGTAATAACTACCGAACGGATGAGCAAATGAGAGTATTTTTGTCGTGGGTACTAAAGTTTGAAATCAAGAGCACATGTTTGCAGGACAACGCCAACGGAAAACCAAGTCGCTAATTTAATTTTGTAAATAATTTCTTTGCTTTGAAAACGGATAAGAAAAGTAAGTTACCTTTTGCATCTATCATTGTGTTCGACAAATACCAAGTCTTAGTATAGCTTAGGCTGTTCTTAATGAAAACATCATCTGAATATTATGAAAGAAGATGATATCTTATAATATATATATATATTTTTTTAGATAGATAGATAACTATCGAACACGCCCATCCAAAGTCCGACCTCTAATAAGATCGGTGGCCTGACTCGGGATTGGGGGTAGGGGAGGGGGGGGGGGGTTAACTTTTTTACGAATTTATATCCTCCATAATTGACACTACTGTAACTTACATGATATAAATTCGTTAAAAAAAGAAGATTTTAAGAGTTTGAAATATTTTTTTTTAATAGATCAATGGGACCTACAGATAAAAACAATTTATGTTGTTTCAAACTTGGTAACGAGTTAAGAAAGAGCAATTGTCACCATGTCAAGTAATAAAGTATTACATTTTGAAAATGTAGATATGGCCACCACCGCGCTTGTTCCAAAATGAACATCATTATGAAACAATTCCTTAATCATTACTACTCATTTAAAGCGATATACAAACTTTCGTTGTTTTAGATTATGCAAAAGTTAAGATAAAATATTTCTCACTATACTAGGTAACACAATGTGACATTTAAACAGTAAGGCAATAATCCCATTTATTATCCACATAATTCAAGATATTCACGGAAATATATCCAGTATGACACACGTGTCTCATAATGATTTCACGTACACAACTAATGACGTAATGTTGTGAAATGACGTCATAACTTAACGCGGCTTTCTCAGTTTTAGATTTGTGTAAACGCTTATCAAACTGATGCCATTTCGGAAAATGATGGAGTTTCGACGTCTTTTTCTAATTACGTTTGAAACGTTTTGACATGGTCCTAGCTTGTTATTCATAAAAATAATATTTAGGATATCTACTGATTTTACGAAACTCGTGTCAGGATATTGTATTATTCTTTTGGGTAATACAATAATCCTGACACTCGTTTCGTAAAATCAGTACGACACACAAGCACGTATAATAATCTCTATGAAGTAGTATAAAATATGTTGAAATTTTGGGAACAGTTGTCCAAACATTTAACCAGCTTTTGGGACAAAAAGGAGGGATATATATATATCTATATCTATATATATATATATATATATATATATATATTTTTTTTTTTTTTTATCTTTAAATGACAAAGTAAACTGATTTAAATAGATAAGTACTGAGATAAGAATTTGAACCCGACCCATTACTATCTAAAGTATGTGGATTAGAGTAGATTAGCTAAATACGTTTGAAAATATTGTTAAATTGTAGGAAACTGCTGTAACATATATATGTCGTGACATTACAACATTGTTATGAATGAGCTTCTTGAAAATATATTTTCAAATACGGGCTGAGGGTCTTCACAAATTATCATACGTTTTTGTTTGTAAAGTATGAAAGGACTTTTATTCTTTAATTCAGGATATAAGCGGTGTTTCAGAAAATTCCATGGCAGAGAAACTCACCATTATATGGTTATAAAAAGCAAACAAATCCCCCACGTAAAATAAAACTGAAGAAAGATTCCTGAGTATCGCGTACACGTCTGTTTAGCGCTTTACGATGCACGCAGTATACATAGTGGTGATCACAGCAAGCTTCTATTGGTTGAGCATCTTAGCTCTAGAAACACTGAAAAAGGCGTATGGCGGGAAATTCGCCTGGCAGAAATATGACGCTTTTGATGAAGTCAACGATCGGATAGTTGCTGTGGATCCAGACAACTGTCGGTCTAAGTCCAGGGACAAGCTGTTGTTAAGGAAGGACACGGTGTCCCAAATCCCCAAGTTCAATCGTCTGCTCTCCACGGTGTGGTATAAAAATCGGACGTCGCTCGTGCATCTTCACAACATGGCGCTGAACCGCGCCTTCTTCTACAGCTACATCTTACAGAAGATGAACGACACCCACTCCTACCACGTCAGCCCCAACTGGATGTACATGTACATGTCCACCACGGCAGACGTCAACGCCAACCCCAACATGATCAACGGCAGCGCCATCTACTTCGACACCAACTGCAGCTACCCCAACTGGTACACCACGATGGCCTTTAACAGAACGCTCAACCTGTTTGCACCGAAGGCGTGGAGGTGGGATGATTACAACGACCAGGACAACTACCTCAGAGAACCCACAAAAAAGGTCGTCATGGTAACGGATATGGGGGCAGGACGTAGCGCCAATTATACACATCCGGGCTACAAGATGAATCCTTGGTACACAAAATGGCTTCCTGATGTGGCAGCTGATGCGGATTCGTTAACAAAATTCACATACACTATCGGCATAAAGTATTCCAACGAAACGGGACGATTCACCCATCAAGAATTTCTCAATTCTCATTTCTTTGGTCCATCGTCTCCAAGCCAATCGGAGAAGGACGAGCGGATGCTTCCGGTTCAATTCACGCAGCCGTACTTCGACTGCAGCGCCGCCAAGAAATGGGTGCTGAGTGCCGTGTCTCCAGTTGTAGAGTACATGCCTCGCTACTCCAAATGGACGCATCTCCGTCGACAGAGGTAAGTTACCGGTCATTTGAGATCTTAAACTAGCTTCCTTCTATTATCAAATTCACTTCAAATCGACGCCAAAGCTTTACCTGGCCTAAGATATACTGCTCGCAAAGAGTAGGGGATATTTCCCCCAAATTACCAAAACTCTGTAATATTGAAATAATTTCAACATTTACTTTAATATTAACATATACATAACTTACATGTCACTGGATTTTCCATGGTTTTAACATGAAAGATTCCACAATAAACGTAATGCCAGTCAGAGGTGGAGTCATCAAAATCACTAGATGTCAATATCGTGTTGGACCTCCTCTAATGTCAGTGCATCAGGGCTCGAATTTAAGATTTTCATCCCTGGAGCTGAAAACATCTTTCGAGAAACAAAACTCTGTGGCTTCGCAGAAGCTGTTTGAAACTTTTCGGGAGCTATAACTAATTTTGAAGTATAATTCACCCATAGGTACTATTGTTAACTTTTATTACTACGAAATGCATGTAAAGTGTGTTTTTATCCATGGTTATGGGTAGGCAAGTAGATAATGTATCAAAACAGGTCATGAATCATTGTATTTAAGCAAACTTTGACTGAATTGGGCACATGTAATCAGATACCAAAACTATTTTTGGAGTATTATACTATACTCTTCAAAAGAAGAAACACAAAACCACATTGTCGTAACATTTGGAGAATTGATTTAATTATTGAATGGTGAGTCCGATAATTACCAAATGTTGCAGGATTGTTCACAATTCACTCTAGTCCATTGTGAGTAAGTGATAGGACACACCACCAAGGTCAAGGTCATCTGGAGTCAATACCGGGTGTGGCCTCCGCGTGTGTTGACAACTGCCTGGCACCGCCTGCCCATTGAAGCAACCAGAGTACGGATGACGTCCCGGGGGATGGTGGCCCACTCGGCCTGCAAGGCTGCTGCCAGCTCGGGCAGGGTCTGGGGCTGTGGTTGTCGCTGTCGGAGGCGTCGGTCCAACTCGTCCCATAGATGCTCAATTGGGTTCAAATCCGGTGATATCGATGGCCAAGGAAGGACATTAATGTTGTTGTTCTGTAGGAAAGCCGTTGTGAGACGTGCTGTGTGAGGCCTGGCGTTGTCATGTTGGAACACTGCGTTGGCGTTGGCCATAACTGGAACGATGTGTGGCCGGAGGATCTGGTCAATGTAGCCCTGTGCATTCAGGTTGCCCTGCACGTGGACCAGGTCAGTTCTGCCAGTGTGTGAGATGGCTGCCCACACCATGACACTACCCCCGCCGAATCTGTCCACTTCCTGCACGCAGTTTGCCGCATAATGTTCACCACGACGCCTATACACGCGACATCTTCCATCATGACGTCGGAGCAGAAATCGGGACTCGTCACTGAACCACACCTGTCTCCATCGCAGTTGAGGCCATTGTCGATGAATCTGGCACCACTGCAGTCGGAGTCGACGGTGTTGTGGTGTTAAGATGACACCTCGAACTGGACGTCTGGCACGAATTCCTACCTCACGTAGGCGGTTCCGTACGGTCTGGTCGGATATCCTGCGCAAACATGGTATTGCTGCGGCTGTGGAGGTGGCAGTAGTCAATCGTTCCCGAAGGTGGCGTACCCGGATGTAGCGGTCCTGCCCGGGGGTAGTGACCCGTGGTCGACCGGATCTAGGGAGGTCACGTGTTGATCCATGTTGCTGGTAACGGTCCCACAGTCTGGAGATGGTGCTTGGGGACACATGAAATGCCCTGGCAACGGCCGTTCTGGATTCGCCTGCGTCTAGTCGGCCGATGGCATTGTTTCTCTGCGGTTCACTGAGACGTGGCATGTCCTGGATTGTCAACTGTCGGCCAGATACAGAGGCCAGGCAAGCGAACACCCTGCACTTTTATACTGTCGGTGTTCATGTTGCACGTGCAGACAACGCACGTGCAGTGGTGACATGGTTTGCACGTGGCTGCGTTTTTGCGAATATTCACATTTTGAACTTTATTGTACAGTAGCTGCGTTTTATCGAATGTAACCGTGGGAATGTGTTTGGGACATGCAATGACCGTATATTCACAAAGCATGAACCGGTAGGAAACATAAAATCGGAGTTATAACCCATTTGTACCCTTTTGCGTTTCTTTTTTTGAAGAGTATATTTTATCAGACGTCATTCGATATTAGAAGCCCGAGTAAAATTTGAACTTGTGCATCCTCATGTCTGAAATCTTGAAAGTCGTGGTTTATAAGATGCAAAAGAAAAAGAAACAACCCCTTAAACCACACCGCAAAAATAACCCCAATAAAATAATTATTATAATGAGCATTCCAAGATGACAATGCTCGGGACCACCGTGCACATATAGTAAATGACTACCGTCAGCAGCAAAACATTACAAGAATGCCATGGCCAGCAATGAGCTCTAACCTTTGACCCATAGAACACGTCTGTGACATGATCGAAAGACATGTAGGCCTACGGCCGACTGCTACTTTAGCTGAACTTGGCCAGGCGCTGCAAGAGGAGTGGGATAGACTTCCTCAAATCGTCATTGGGAGATTGATTCGTAGCATGTCACGTCGAATAAACGAATGTTTGACGAATCGTGGGGATATTACCCATTATTGATAAAAAGACGTAAATATTCGAGTTTTACATGTCATCCCTATCTTGTTTCAAGGTTGTTTGCAGTCATACTTACAACATGAACTGTTGGTTGTCATTTCTTCCCAATTCCTTAATTATTATCATGCATCTATTCCTAGACAGTGATACGTCTTGATACTTCTTTAATTGGCTGTTATTTCCTACATTCCCCTACGTTTTTTTTGTTTTTTTTGTTTGTTTGTTTGTTTTGTTTTTTTAAGAGTATATACAGCGACCATATCTTGAGGAAATTGTTATTAGATCTAGTACCTACAATCTTTAATCGTCCCTGCCAATCTTTAATCGCCGTCATGCTCACAACAAATGGTATTTTCTAGTGTATCAAGACCCTATAAAGTGTTTAAAATGAAAGTTGGATGTCTCTGGTTTTCTTGGGATCAGATCGCAGAAACCTCCAACGTTTATAAAATAGAATACTCTCTCTCTCTCTCTCTCTCTCTCTCTCTCTCTCTCTCTCTCTCTCTCTCTCTCTCTCTCTCTCTCTCTCTCATATAGCATTATGTACTTTCATTTACTCTAGATACTTGTTAAAATCCAGGTCCTTGTGAATATATTATTTTAATTAATTCTGTCTATAAAGTAATAACTACATTATGTGTGTATAAATTGTATATATAATTACTGTAACAATCCATGTCTTCTTCCTTTGCATGGGTTGCCTTTTGTGAACAAGGGAATGGTCAAGGAGAAAAAAAATATTTTCAAATTAAAAAGTGGTACATTTGCCGATAATAGGAACTATGCGATGACTTGTGATGTCATTATTTACGTTACTGCCACCTTTCAGGATGTCTATCCTCGATTGTTTTTTTTACCTTCTATGCGGTCTAGATACATAATCTGAAGAGTAATTATCTATAGCTAAAAGTGCACATAGAACCCTTCTCAGACAAAGAAACATTGCTTCACTTGTTCCGAACCAATGTTTGTTGACTGGTGTATCATTTTATTCAGGGGGTGAGATAAAGCGCTCGGTCGATGCGCGGTCAGTCTGGGATCGATCCACGTCGGTGGGCCAATTGGGCTATGTCTCGTTCCAGCCAGTGCATCACGACTGGTGTATCAAATGCCGTGGTATGTACTACCCTGTCTGTGGGACGGTGCATATAAAAGATCCCTTGCTGCTAATCGAAAAGAGTAGCCCATGAAGTGGCGACAGCGGGTTTTCTCTCTCAATATCTGTGTGGTTCTTAACCATATTCTGACGCCATATAACTGTAAATACAATGTGTTTAGTGTATCGTTAAATAAAACATTTCTTTCTTTGTTTCATTTTATTCAGTTATACAAATAAAACTCCACATGAAATTAGAGCAGTTTATACATTCTAATAATTGAGAATTGGTCTTCGCCATATATCGTGGTACGTATCATAATTCAGGTTCCTGTATCGCAATGTATTGCAATACTAAAATTGTTGAATACCCATCTCTACTCATGAATCACTGTCATAACAGTTGTGGTATCAGGTGTTCGTAAAAGGTGAGTATACCCTGCCCAACTGATGGCACCCGTCGTGAGTACTGCCACCATAGCTGTCAAGTCTGTCACTTCATCTAAAACGATAAAACAATTAATAAATGTGCAAGAGTTTTACCAAAGAGATGCAAAAGTATTCACACGTTCAAACTATGGAATAGCATCAGCCACCATTTTGGTCCATGATGCATCATATTCAGTAGATATAGCCCTCCAAATGTCTATCATAAACCTTATTTGATGCCCCCAGAGGTCCCTGAAGTAACAACTTCTGTGCCAGAATGATATGGTATTGTTTGAAATATTCATACAAAGTTAAAGTTTGTTTGTTTTGTTTAACGACACCACTGGAGCACATTGATTAATTAATCATCGGCTATTGGATGTCAAACATTTGGTCATTCTGACACGTAGTTATCAGAGGAAACCCGCTACATTTTTTCCTAATGAAGCAAGGGATCTATAATATGCACTTTCCCACAGACAGGAAAGCACATATCACGGCATTTGTCCAGTTGTGGTGCACTGGTTGTAACGAGAAAAAAACAACAACAAAAAAACAACTCCCAATCAGCTGAATGGATCCACCGAGGTGGTTCGATCCTACAACGCAAGCACCTCAAGCGAGCACTCAACCGACTGAGCTAAATCCCGCCCTCTATTCATGCAATGGACATGCCCTAAGATATCTTACAAGTTGCGATATGTAGATACCAACAGCTGGAACAGAAAGTATATAGCTCGACATAAGGCCCCTGCGCGTGCTGTAACCTCACCGTGGTGCAGGGGTGTAACATTCTCTTTGAGAATGGCCAATACAGCACAAATCCCCTTGTTTTCTTCGAGATACAATTGAAATTTTGAGTAAAAGTCCGTATCTATTTTTGCACAGTTCTTTACACTGTTTTTGTTTACATCTTGAATTTTTATATTGATGTTGATCATCACTTTATTTGTTTGCATTATCATAGTTTGACACCCAATAGCCGATGTATTTTTCGTGCTGGGATGTCGTTAAACATTCATTCATTCATTCATGCTCGACATAAGGGGACAATTGACTATTGGCAAAGAGTCGCTTTGAATCTGTATGCATAGATCGGGGTAGGAAACTGACTTATTACCCTTTGCTGGTAAATCACTGGAAGGTAATCTGTAATCCTGCTATTATTGAATGATATAAGATCATCAATATTGTGGGAAATAAAGTTTAAAATTGCCAGATTCCTTTATTTTGAATTAACCAGATTTGCCATAACTTCTGATTCGTATGCATAGAGAAACAAATAGGCGAGTGGTCCAGCATACCACATACGTCTGTCTCGTTGAGTGTAGACATACGCATAATGTTATACTGACAAAATCACTTGGACGTTGTGAAACCATTCGGAGTTTTACCATTTACTGGCCACGACGAGATTTACTTGAAATCTGAACGATAAAACCGTATTCCGATATCAAAATCGTATATCTGCCCAAGACAGAGTAAAAATGATGTTAGACGAAAGATCGTATAGGTGCTGTTGTATATATAAAAACATTTCATGGAAATTCAAGACAAGTACGGTGGTTACATTCCTGTCTATACGGACGGATCAGTGGATGGGACTTCTGTGGCTTGTGCCACAGTTTTTCCATCAGACGCAATACTTTCCATAAGACTGACTCAGCATCAGTTTTTAGTGCTGAAGTTTGGGCAGTCATTAAAGCCTTAGAAGAAATCAAGGATTCGGTTGCATCCAAATTTATTATTTTTACCGACTCACTTTCGTGTCTCCAAGCTTTACAAAATATGAAGCTGGACCATACCTTAATTGGAATGGTGATACGAAAGTGTGTCTTTTTATCCTTTGCAAACAAAGACATTGCATTGTGTTGGGTGCCCAGTCATGTTGGCATCGGGGGTAAGGAAAAGGCAGATTCAGCTGCCAAGTCTGCTTTGGATTTACCTCATGCCAGGGTTGGTGTACCTTATACTGATTTTAAACATAGTATCAATCAATTTACCTTTTCGACTTGGCGATTTGATTGGGACGGTACTGTTACGAGAGTCTTGGGAGAGTGGCAGTCCTCCTATAGGCAGTGCAGGAAGGATGAAATCGTCTTGTGTCGTGCTCGCATCAGTCATACTTACTTGACCCATTCATTTATCTCGAAGAAAGATCCTCCACCTCAGTGTGACCTATTTTGACCTTGTACATGCATTTTCATATTTTCAACTATTGGGATCGATTCCCGTCTGTGGGCTCATTTGTCTATTTCTATTTCTCGTCAGTGCTCCACAACTGGTGTAACAAAGGACGTGGTGTGTACTATCCTGTCTGTGGGATGGTTCATATAAAATATCCTTATCAGCTAAACAAAAAAGAGTAGCCCATGAAGTGGCGACAGTGGGTTTCCTCTCTCAATATCTGTGTGGTCCTTAACCATATATCCGACGCCATATAACCGTAAATAAAATGTGTTGAGTGCGTCGTTAAATAAAACATTTCCTTCCTTCCTTTTCAACTATGAACTTGTTGACTGTTGGCTGTGCTCATTATGGGTGCTCACCTTTCGCTAACACCTGAATGATAAGTGTTTCCACAGTGGATTCATGAAGGTATATATATTCCATTGACTAAGCTAGTGTGGCACTCCTCCTACAGACGGTGTAGAAGGGATGAAACATCATGTTACGGATCTCCTAGGGGAGTGGCAGTCCTCTTAAGGACGAGTACCTGACAGTGGATCATGGAACCAATCACGACTTTGCCTAATATTCTTTCGACTCTGCCTTGTGCAGAGATACAATTTTGATAATGGAATACGGTTTTTATCGTCCAGATATAAACATTTAACCTAAATGACATTGAATGACCCCAAATTGTCCTTTAAATATGAAAATCATGCATCAACAGCTATTTCTCGACAATAATTCAGGCAGGCAGGTGCAGCGCCGGGCTCCTTACCTCGAGAGGGCCCATCCTCAGCTACTGGAAGTCCTTCCGATCGTTTCGCGGAGCCAGGGGACGAGGAAGTAAAGCTACTGGCAAAACAAAAGAAAACACCCCTATCAACATAATGCACTGGAATACTGAGGGAGTTTCAAACAAGAAGACAGAGCTTCAGCACTTTATGCATGAAAACCAGATCAACAACTGTTGCATCCAAGAATCCTATCTGAAAGAATCAATGAGCTTCAAGGTCAGAGGTTACCAGACCTTCAGAAGTGATTGCAGTGGAAGAACCAAGGGTGGGGTAGTCACTCTGATTAGGAACAACATCAGTGCCATTGAAACCAATAGATATATGGAGGAAGCTGAATTCAGTGGGGTCAAGATCAAAACAAAAAAGTCTGAGCTTCACACTGATGATTGTAAATTTTTACTGCCCAAATGACAAAGAACTCTCCCGTAATGCTATCCAGACATCAGACAGTAACTTACTACTTGTTTGAGACTTCAACACTGCATAAACCTACAGCAGCTGAGGGAGACTACCTGGACAACTACAACAACTCTCCAGAAGAAGCTGTATGGCACAAGAAGTGATCTACAGAGAACAGTATTGTTCATAGTCACTGCTGGCCTCGACGTGTAGTCAACAAGTGAACGAAAAGAAGAAGAAGTCATCAAACCAGTTACATTTTTCCTAATGCAGCAAGGGATATTTTATATATACTTTCCCACAGACAAGAAAGTACATACCACGGCCTTTGACCAGTTGTTCCAGCCAGTGCACCACAATGCCGTGGTATGTACTACCCTGTCTGTGGGATGGTGCATATAAAATATCCCTTGTTGCTAATCAAAAAGAGTAGCCCATGAAGTGGCGACAGTGAGTTTCCTTTCTCAATATCTGTGTGGTCCTTAACCATATGTCTGACGCCATATAACCGTAAATAAAATGTGTTGAGTGCGTCGTTAAATAAAATATTTCTTTCTTTCTTTCTTTGACCAGTTGTGTAATATAAAAGAATTCCAAACCAAAATCAGTCCTTTGAGATAAATTCTTGATTCGCCTGAAAGAAATAATTCTGCAGCAAAACTAAGGACGGGACATAGACCAGTGGTAATGCGCTATTTCTCGTTCAACCAGTGCACCACAACTGGTATATCAAAGACTGTGGTATGTTCTCTCTTGTCTCTGGGATGGTGCATGTACAAGTTCCCTTGCTACTAATGGAAAAATGTGGCGGGTTTCCTCTCTAAGACTGTATCAGAATTACCAAATGTTTGACATCCAATAGCCTATGATTAATAAATCAATATATTCTAGTGGTGTTGTTAAACAAAACAAACTTCTTGCAGCAAAACTAATACACATGTAACAGACATATGATTAAAATAGTATAATTTAAGCTATGTTGGTAAAAGGAATCTAAAGTGGCAGGCTATTTCTCGCTCCAGCCAGTGCACCACCAAGTGGCGACAGCGGGTTTCCTCCCTCAATATCTGTGTTGTCTTTAACCATATGACTGACACCATATAACCGTAAATAAAATGTGTTAAGTATGTCGTTAAATAAACCATCTAAAGTGGCATTGATTTGTGTGATGAACAAGGTATATGTATTCATGAATGGTGACTTTTATTTCGCTTTCACACTTGGGTCAAAATAGCCTTTTTCATATGTCCATCATATCGGAAATATTGCTATGGTCAAATGGTGTATACCTTACGATCGGCGGTACAAAAATGTAGATGAACTTATTTTGCACTGTCTAATAAGTATGGGATATTAAAATTTTTTTAATGACACCACTAGAACACATTGGTTATTTAATCATCGGTTATTGGATGTCAATCATTTGATGATGTTGACGCATAGTCTTACAAGAAACACTCTAAGTTTGTCCATTAGCAGGACAGGATCTTTGGTATGCACTTTCCCACAAAATACGACAACATAAACAACGGTTTTTGGTATACCAGTCGTGGAACTATGGTTAGGACGTTGAAAAATCAATAAGATAATTGAAGATACGTAGGATGACAGTATTAAGATTTTAGTATTTGGAACAGAAAATTACAATTGTCCTGCTTTCAACCAACATGACCATCAAGAATTAGTGACTATTTCAAAAATGATTCATTATTGGTACACGTATATTTTGTAATGTTTTTATTTCCATGACTGTATTTGCCAGGTTTGTCGCTGCTATTGTGATGGACATCGATTTCTACAACGTAGATTTCAACCCGTGTCGAGTGAGCGCGGGTAACCCTGGACCCAGCTACCTGGCGGGTATTGACAGGTGTAAGAAAGGAACCGGCGTGAGTTCTGATACCATGTCCATAGCATTGTCGCAAGCGTACTCTCGCCCTATTCGCTTTACATGTGCGATTTTCTTTTATCGACACCATTAGAGCACATTGATTAATTAATCATCGGCTATTGGACATGAAACATTTGGTCATTCTGACACGTAGTCATCAGAGGAAACCAGCTACATTGTTCCTAATGCAGCATGGGATATTTTATATGCACTTTTCAACAGACAGAAAAGCACATACCACAACCTTTGTGGTCCACTGGTTTGGAACGGGGAAGAACCGAATCTGTTGAATGGTTCCATCGAGGCTGTTCGATCCTGCGACGCAAGCACCTCAGACGAGCACTCAACCGACTGAGCTAAATCTCGCCCACCACGTGCGATTAGGGCTAGAGAGCGCTTAATTGTTATAAACTGTCAAGTTCCAAATTTCAGACGACCCAGCGGTCGACAAATATCATGTTTAACCCTGGGCCCACACTTCCTTTATCTGGGTTGTCTGTATAGGACACTGGACTAGTGGTTAGTGAGAGAGAAGTCGGTGTAGTGGACTTACCCACTGAGTCGTTAAAGTGGCTCTGTGATGGAACGGGTTCCGGGAGGCGAACCGAGTACCTACCAACCTGATGTCCGCTGGCTTAACCCACTGTATCAGTACTCGGTTACAGCGAGAGTGGACTGTTGACGATTTTTGTTACGGCGTGTTGCTTGTTTTTGATACGGATTTGTTTTACATTTTACTGATTTTAGTAGAATGAACACTGGCTGTGGCTGTTGCTATGGAACAGACGACAAAAACAAAGGTAAAACCTCTATTTACATTGAAGTGTAGAAACAACCACACGTTATACGCATCAAAATGAATATATATTCTGTAGTATTATACAGATTTGGACGTATATTTACAGGAAATGCGCATAAATTATATTAATATTATTTAATACAGTTTCCTGATTATTAATTGTTTAAATTTTATAACTAAAGTAAAATACATATATCATAACTCTCAGCAAAAGCCGCAATTATGACAGAAATATAAGTACTTATACTTATGACTAAATTAGATTAATACAATTATTGAAAATGCTACGGAACGTTTACTGTCTGGATACGAACTGCTGTTGATTTTTTAAAGTCGAATTACGGAGTCTTTACGATTTTTGACTCATGATTTTTGTCTTATTTGTTTCATAATTCTACACCAAGATGCAAATATAATCGAAAACAATTTCAAAATCTTACGCAGCTGTCAGACACATATTGGACATATTCACCCAAAAGAGAAAGTGTCAATTTTGATACCATCCAGTGACATTATAACATCTAAATTTCGTACAAGAACATTTGATGTATGTAGAGAAAATTTAGGATGCGATATTAAGGATGTATATTTTGATGAAACTACCAATAAAATACACATACCAGTAACATCTGTTAAAGGGACATTCCCGAGTTTGCTGCATTGTAAGATGTTTCCGACTAATACACTATTTTTACTATTAAGCTTACATATTAAATATATGTTCTTGTTTAGAATATCAGTGTCTGTATATTCAATGTGTTTCTTGTCGTCTTAATATTTGTAGAAGCCCAAACTGGATTTTCACTTACGTACGCACGAACAAAAATATATATGGAAATAAAATCAAATTTAACGCAGTACAAATATTAGAACGATCAGAAACACGTTTAATATGCAGCCACTAATATTTTATGCAGAAAAATATATTTGATATGTAATTACACTCGTTAAACGTGCATTGTCTGGAATATTTTAATTATTTAAGCATTTAGAACAGAAAATTCCATTACGTTTGGTGCATATAAGACGCCGCACTCCGAATTGGTTTCACTACACTGGCTTTTCTAAGTTAAAAATAAACCCAGTATTTTGAAAGTGGGACACTTTTGCCGGGCTCCCTCTGGGCTAAAAATAGTACGGTTCGGCTATTGTTGCATTACAAAAACCGAGCGGATTCTAGCATCCAATTCCTAGCAGCCAATTGGCCTCAGATTACAGTTATCTTCCCATTTGGTTGTCCAAAATCCGGAAGTTTCACCGCGCAAGTAGTCTGCTGTTTGACTGTGATTATTTCATGGCAGACAGCTATGAAGTGGCAACTGTTTGACTGAAGTGACAGGGGATAGCATGTAGTTTGTAAACATGTGTAACTTGCTGACATTGAAGACTTGTTTGTGGTAATTCCGGCCCATGCAAAAGTAGTACTTTTTGGGTAAAATGGGTGTACTCCGGCCTGGTTTAGAGGGTGTGTCTGTTTAAACCAATATGCTGGGAGAAAGAGCTGGACAACAGGGGTTGTCCTTTTCAGGGTATGTGTCCCCCATGCAGGCAAAGGTACATACAAAACTTCACGGGCCTGCTGATATTAATAAAAATGTTATAGCCACTAAGGCTATATAGAAACATATAGCGAAATTAATTGTGGTCTGAGGCCAATTACGCTAGCAGCCAATTTCAGCAGACACTCATGGCGACGTTCTAAACACCGGACTCGTACGCCTTTCGATTGTTACCTGTATTTCACACACTTTTAAACACACTGGTATGCTAATTTTTATTATTCACTGCAACTTAAGAATTTTAGAGTTTTAAAGAGTATCTTTATATAATAACAACACAAAAACAAAATAACAACCAAGACTCATTTTCACAGTCTTATTGTTACTAATATCCGTATAAATACAACGTAACCGTTTTATTAAGCACTTTTATAATATCTGAAGTATCACTTTAAAAATCTGTCTGTACTACGGTAATATAGGATGTCCAACTAGTTTCGTATAGCCCACACCACAACACACATTATAAAAGGCGTGTCTGCTGAAATTGGCTGCTAGCGTAATTGGCTGCTAGGAAGTGGCTGCTAGAATCCGCCTGGTATTACAAAATGGCGAGAATTGTTCTAACTGGCTAGTAAGTATTTGACGATATGCGTTAAAGACAACTCACGAGTGAATTAAAAGTGCAGTTATGCTTGTATTTGAACTTAGAACTTGATTGTATACGACTGAAACCAGACATTGCAGCTTTAAAAAGGCCCTGTTAGTCGATAACATCTTAAAAATTACAGCAAACTCAGGAATGTCCCTTTAATACTACATTATGTTCCAAATTCTCTCTCTCTCTCTCTCTCTCTCTCTCTCTCTCTCTCTCTCTCTCTCTCTCTCTCTCTCTCTCTCTCTCTCTCTCTCTCTCTCTCTCTCTCTCTCTCTGTAGCATCTTAATTTTCCTAAGGGTTTAAAATAAACCACAATAAACTGTGTATGTGTGTACGAGTTTACGTGTATATATGCATACGCGTGTGTGTATATATGCATACGCGTGTGTGTATATATCTTGCAGAAATCACAGTTTTGATTTGATTGAACAACAACGTGTCAAACCAAAGCGAAAGAAAGCAGCATTGTCTAGTGTCGACCAACCTTCAACGGGAACAAGACCAGTTCTCCACTGCCGCCATAACATGGATAGCTTCAAGATCCTGGTCTATATTCCGATGGGATTATATGACATATAAATTGAATGCACTTCTGAATTTTAGAAATGACAAAACTATATGCATTATTTATCAACTATGTTTTCTCGGATCAAAACGAAAACATTTTAAAATGGTCAAATAAGCACGTACTTTTTCAATTATTAATATCCGAGGAGGAACAGCCAATACAGTATCATAATGACAAAGAGCCAAATGAACAATTCAATCAACAATTCAACAGAATTGAAAACAAAATAGTAATACTGTATATTCCATATGTGTGAATGTAATGTGTTAGATTGCCTGTAATGATGATATTAACTGGTTTGGTGTAACGAAAATCACAATAACCTATTTGAGTATTGTAATAGTTTTTCAGTACATAACAAAAGAACACTCATTATTAAACTTAAATGCATCTTGCAAATGAGTAATTAGCATTACCCAATAAAATCAACTAAATTGTAAACAATAACGTGGATCAAGAAGAATGGATGTTTCAAATGTTGAGTACGTACCAGTACTAAACAATCGAAAATTAACAGTGTTCTTAAACAAAAATTAAAAAGTCAAATGATTAAGTTAAAGCTACAACAGAAGTTTGGGGTTTACTCGTGCATAGTTTCTTTGCCATATAAGGTTTTAAACAACATGTTGCATTTAACCAACTGTACACATCTCCCTGTGTCGTACAAACGATTGGCACCATTTGAATGTTTTACCACACCCACACATTTTGTTCACTTCACCGTGCTTACCGACCTTGTGATCTTGCAGGGACGCTAATGTTTTGATATTTTGCATGCATATTTTTAAGGGTTATCACCGATACATGGTGTGTTTTCGCATACTTGAAACATATGCAAAAGGTTTTGAGCATTTTGGGCAGTTGTAAGGCTTGTTTTCGACATGGTTATTCAAATGGCCGAAATAAAGTGACTTATCAGAGTATGTCTTATCACAATATGTACACGTATACGTGTATGTCTTAGCATGGTGACGATGTTTGTGTATGGAAAGTCCTTGTCGAGTTTTATAGACCTTTGAACACACCTCACATAGCAGTTTGGCATAATCATGCGAGAAAGTAGCATGCTGCTTTAAATCAAATTTATTGGAATATCTTCTCGAACATTTGTAACAGCTGATTTTTTTTCTTCTCATGTTTTGTAAAGTGTCGTTTCAAATTACTGCCAACTGGACTTTCGTAAGTACAAAGATCACTTTTTTTTCTTTAATACTCCACTAACCGTTGATTTTGGGGTTGATGTTATAGCGTGTTTACAGTTGTTAATGTCAACATTAATATCAGTACAGTTGTCAGAATTGGTGATATTGTTTTCTTTGACATCTGGCAAAGAAATGTTCATTGATCTATCAGTTTCATTAATGATAACAGACGATGCATCAATGAATGACAATTCCATAATCAAACGAATTCGGTAAAACGCCGTAACCTGTGAATAGAACTCGTCAAAACTCCGTATCATTTCTGTTTTGATTTCTATTAGATAAACATGTATTTTCTGATATTTTAAAGCAATGTTTTGACAATAAATGCTAACATATTTATTCTATACACAAAATGTATTGCTTGTATGAAAGTTACCATCAACATTGGTAGTCCTGACATATTTTTTCGACGGTTCTTTTTTTTAGCATGCAATTTTGCATGACACTATTAAATAGTACTTTAAACTATGCTATACCTCGCTATGCACTAAATTAAACACGTGCATATATGTACGGTACGTTAAAATTAATATCTGAGTGGTTTGAATAATTAAATATGAAAGTTACCTTATAAGCATAAACAATATTGTCTAAAAATCTACCGGAGCTAGTGCAAGAAACAAGCATCACGCCGTAACAAAAATCGTCAACAGTCCACTCTCGCTGTAACCGAGTACCGAAGATTTTAGAAAGATGGGGAGGAGGGGTCACGCGTATTATTCATGTTACAAATATAATAAAAAGAAGGTGAAACTACCCCCCCCCCCCCCCAATAGCTCTAAACCCATCACTATTTTCTTCTCCTCCTTCTCCTTCTCCTTGCTGCTACTACCGCAACAACAACTACTACTACTACTATTATTATTATTATTATTATTATTATTACCACAGTTACTACTAATATTACTACTACTACTATTTCTACTACTAATATTATTATTACTACTATTACTACTACTAGTTCTACCACTACTACTACTACTACGGCTACTACTTCTACTCTACTACTACTACTACTACTATTACTACTACTAGTTCTACCACTACTACTGTTATTATTACTACTAATACTACAACTATTACTACTACTACTACTACTACTACTACTACTACTACTACTACTACTACTACTACTACAACTATTATTATTATTATTATTATTATTATTATTACTTTTACTACTACCTTTTACTACTACTACTTCTACTACCAATACTTCTACAACTACTACTACTACTATTATTATTACTACTAATAATATTATTATTACTAATATTATTACTACTACTACTACTACTACTACTACTACTACGACTACTGCTAGAACTATTACCACTACGACTACTACTACTACTACTACTACTACTACTATTACTACTACTACGACTACTACTACTACTACTATTACCACTACTACTACGACTACTACTACTACGACTACTACTATTACTACGACTACTACTACTATTACTACTACTATTGCCACTACTACTACTACTACTACTACTACTACGACTACTACTATTACTACGACTACTACTACTATTACTACTACTATTGCCACTACTACTACTACTACTACGACTACTACTACTACTACGGCTACTACTACTACTACTACTTCTACTACTACTATTACTATTATTATTATTACTACTACTACTACTACTATTACTACTACGACTACGACTACTACTACTACTACTATCATCAGCATTATTATTATTATTATTATTATTATTACCTATATTATTACACACACACACACACACACACACACACACACACACACACACACACACTCACACACTGACGCACAGACGCACACACACCACTAGAATACGGTGATTTATTTAATCATCGGCTATTGGAAATTATAGTCTTAGAGAGAAAATTCGCTTCATATGTCCATTAGTAGCAAAGGATTTTTTATTTTCATCATCCCATCATCAAGGAGCGCTTACCACTGGTCTTCATCCCGCTCCGACATTAAAGTTTGTTTTGTTTAACGACACCACAAGAGCACATTGATTTATTAATCGTCGGCTGTTGGATGTTAAACATTAGGTAATTTTGACATATAGTCTTAGACAGGAAACCCGCTACATTTGTCCATTAGTAGCAAGGGATGTTTTATAGGCACCATCCCACAGACAGGACAGCACATACCACGGTATTCTTGGTGAACTGGCTGGAACAAGAAATAGCTCAATGGGCCCACCGACGGGTGTCGATCCCAAACCGACCGCGCATCAAGCGAGCGCTTTACCACTGGGTTACGTCCCGCCCTCGCCCCGACAGAGAGACAGACCTCCACCTCGTGGTTGAAACCAGTCAACTAGGCCCAGTTTACACTGCATGATTGTGTCGAGCACTGAGTAGCTATTGTACACAGCGCGCAGCTGGTCGGGCTATTTGACGATATATTACCATAATACTTTTTGTTTATAAACAAAACTGAATAGCCCTTCCTAAACAAACACCAGTAGCTGACAGAAGATATGGGGTCGGGTCACCGTATTCCAGCCATTTCCATTATGGTGGAGGTGGTGGTTGGGAGGGCGTAGGGAAATGAATTACAAATGGGGCGGACCTTCCCTTCTACTCTCCTCCGACATAAATACCACATTAACCAGACATACGTTATTGTCAATATTCTACTTTTTACGTAATCAATTGTATAAACCTTTTTTAACCCTTTGTTTAAACCCTTTTAAAGGGACATTCCTGAGTTTGCTACATTGTAAGATGTTTCCGACTAATAAAATATTTTCATGATTATACTTACTATACATATTAAATATATTTTCTTGGTTAGAATATCAGTGTCTTTATATTTAATGTGTTTCTGTTCATCTTAATATTTGTAAGAAGCCCCAACTGGATTTTAATAAAATGAAATTTAACCTAATACAAATATTAGAACGATCAGAAACACATTTACTGTACAGCCACTAATATATTATGCAGAAAAATATATTTGATATGTAATTATATCCGTTAAAAAGTCTCTGTTAGTTGATAACATCTTAAAAATTGCAGCAAACTCAGGAATGTCCCTTTAACTTCTTTGTAAATAAAGTTTATTTAACCATCAATTAAGTATTTTTAGCTAATCATCTGTATAAACGTTTTTAACGTTTAAACACTCCCCCACCCCTCTCGTTCCGAGTACAGTTTCTGGCTCTAGTCAGACATCGTGCTCGCAACGAGCGTGTTTGAACATTAAATTGATATAAGCACGTTAATTCCCGACATCTGACCCGACAGTCATTTGTGGGCATACACACATACATACGTATTCCAGCGCCGCCGTGTAAAGTGTTAGTTCACAATCTGCGGTCGGTCCTCCTTCTTAATCCGCGACACAGGTGTACTATAGACGCGAACACGACATTGATAGGCGACGTTCCGTGTCGGGATGACATGGCGATACAGGATCGTACGACTCTTGAAAATGTGGGAGAAGAAGGGTGTGTGTGTGTGTGTGTGTGTGTGTGTGTGTGTGTTAATTTGCATTTGATGTAAAAATTGGGGACGAGATGTAGCCCAGTGGAAAAGCGTTCGCTTGATGCGCTGTAGGTCTAGGATCGACCCCCGTCGGTGGGCCCATTGGGCTATTTCTCGTTCCAGCCAGTGCACCTCGACTGGCCGTAGTATGTGCTATCATGTCTGTGGGTTGATGCATTTAAAAGATCCCTTGCTGTTAATGTAAAAAAAAATATATATAGCGGGTTTCCTCTTTAAGACTAAATGCCAGAATTACCAAATGTTTGTCATCCAACAGCCGATGATTAGTGGTGTCGATAAACAAAACAAAAAGAAACTTTTTTTATGTACAAATTGTGTCGGAATGAATGAATGTTTAACGACGTCCCAGCATCAAAATACACATCGGCTACTGTGCGCCACTCCTATCTTTCAACTTCTTTCGCTGTCCACCTCCACATCCCAGTCCTTGTCTCTCCAACCGCGACACGTGCTTGTCTCTTGTGGCTATCCGTGCCACACATCTGTCATTCCCTATCAGCTTTTAGCTGTGGGCTTAGTCTGACCACTTTGGAGAGTGTTCAGCAGTTACTTACGGCATTGTTAAGAGGTACTATGCTCCCCTACTACCGGCGGTCGATAGTTAGTGCCGTGGGTCAGATCAACGTTATTAGCGGCAGAGGACGAGGATGCCAGACAGGTGCAGAGAGACAGACAGAGACAGAGAGATAGAGAGAGAGAAAGAGAGAGGCAGACAGAGAGAGAGAGAGAGAGAGAGAGAGAGAGAGAGAGAGAGAGAGAGAGAGAGAGAGAGAGAGAGAGAGAGAGAGAGCAGGGAACATCAGATCTCAATGTCAAAAGACAATTATGGTGGAGCTATTTTCGATATTACCATATTGATACCATATAAGTTCCCATGCTAAGGAGAGCTAACAATTGCTAAAAACTAGTATTTACAGCGATTCCAGCGTGTTTTCTGCTGATTACAACAGGCATTTTGTAGTATAGTTTTAAATATTAGATGACATGAATTAGGGAGTAGATCTGTTACACTGACCCACCTCGCTGCACGCTCGACCTCCCAGCGTGTATAGGGAGGATCTAGTAGCGGGTTTCCATTACACACCCCACTGCGTTGCACGAGCTCGGTGAATGAAGTGTCAAGGTGACACGGAGTTCGGGGTGACATGAACTTAACGAAACAGAAAACTATGTATACTGCATACTAAGGCGTTTCAGACACCGCTTATACGGCATATTTCAAAAGTGGTCAACACCAGGCCAAAATATTCTAATTAGCAGCTCAAAAAGACTGTGCCTTCAGTAATTTTATACATGTAAAGCAAACATTATGTTTTAGCTACTATAAACAGGAATATCAGAAACATATGGTGTACAAACATTAATATTCTAAGCAAGAAAATGTAATTAATATCTAGTTTTATTCATTAAAAGCCTTCTTAGCAAGGGACATGTTTAAATGTTTATTAAGTCAGGAATGCCCATTTAAGAGTTATGACTGTCTTTTCTTAATGACGTATAATGATGAAAAAACACTTTAAAATATATATCTTGGTGTGGTATACTGACGAAACGTATGATATTTCATTTCTTTCCGACACCAAAACTAAAGTGTCTGTGGAACACAAAGGGTTAATCAGAGAAGTAAACTAAAGTACTAATCAAAATTATACCCAAGTGATTTTCCAGTCTTATATATTATTTATGAAAATCCCTGGAATAAAAACCATAAAAATATGTCAGTATTATCATGACCTGTTACGGTATTCAAACAACCTGTACAAAAAATGATTATAAATTACCTGTTATAGATAGAAACATGGAATGTATTTACAATTTTACTGCAAAACATATGTAATTTGAAACAGACTATAACACCCAGGTTGATATTGATAGCAGAAATAATACACCTGTCCTTTCCAATACAATGAAGTTCAATATACTGCTTTGTCAGATTAAGATTTGAACAAAAATTTTATTAGCACATTGATTATATGGATACAACAGAAGTCATTTTGTTGTTAGCAAATTTATATAATTATTTTAGTTATTTGATTTAATATGCTGGACTGCTATGTGCACTTAGTACTTGTGATTTCACCTGTCAGGTGTAATCAATATCAACCTGTGTGTTATAGTTCGTTTCAAATTACATATGTTATGCAGTAAAATTGTAAATATATCTCATATTTCTATCTATAACAGGTCATTTATTGTCATTTTTTGTACCGGTTATTTGAATACCACAACAGGTCATAATAATACTGACACATTTTAATGGTTTTTATTCCAAAGATTTTCATAAATAATATATAAGACTGGAAAATCACCTGGGTATAATTTTGATTAGTACTTTAGTTAATCTAGATTTCAAACATGTGTCTTGGTTATGAAAAAAAAAATATTATTCAAAGTTCCCTCATATACTTTTTTATATAATGTTGCACTGATTCTGTTAAGTTGGTATCTTTGATTGCTATCAATGTCCGACACCAAAACTATTTATGTTTCACCAAATCAAAATGGGTTAATTGAGGAATTTGTTATGCATAGCATTAATGCAGCTCCACCTGTCTCATTCAAAACTATATACTTTTTATATAATGTTGCATTGGTTGTGTTAAGTTGGCATCTTTGATTGTTATCAATGTCCAACACCAAAACTATTTATAATTCACTAAGTCAAAATGGGTTAATTAAGGAATGTGTTATGCATAGCATTAATGCAGCTCCATTACTTTACTTCCTAATGTGACTGACTTAAAAGGAATACAAAGGCAAATATTCAAATTCCACCCGATACCAAAGCTAGTATTTTTAAATATGCCCTATACTACTGTATTCAGATTGAGATTGAGAGAGAGAGAGAGAGAGAGAGAGAGAGAGAGAGAGAGAGAGAGAGAGAGAGAGAGAGAGAGAGAGAGAGAGAGAGAGAGAAAGAGAGAGAGAGCCCTTTGTACGTGTCAATGTACCAGAAAGATTTCAGGCAAGTCTATCTATCCCGAGCTTAACCTCTGGCATTGCCAATGACGAAGTTCGGGACAGGACGAGTACAAGTTGTTACAAACTTTGGGGTAGTTCTTTCCAAAGATGTCCTTGACGATCCTGTGAATGGTTTGACTATCCATTTCTGGCAACAGGATCGCTTGTCGATATCCTCCATTTTGACGTTGTGTCACCACAAGCCCGACTTCGCGCTCGTCGAGCCGATGGAATGGAAGAGATATTCCCTTCCATCCGCAAATGGATTGTAGCGCCGATCAGCTGAGAGGTGGCCCTGGTGTCGCCCGTTCAGTACTTCTGGTACTGCGGTCTGATCTAGCTGACCTGCAAGCTCCAGGGAGAAGATGTTGATGTTCCGGTGTCCAGTTGAGGCGGCGGAGGCCTGGCCGTGTCTGTCTGGCCGCTCGGTTGATTGTAAATCCGGTGTCCGGTTCAGACGGTGGAGGCCTGGCCTTGTCTGGCTGGCCGCTCTCCTGAAAGGTGGCCTTCCGCTTAACAACAGCACCTTGTCGGGCCGGCGACTCTACAGGAGCTAACCTCCGTTGGGACGGAGGTTTCTCTGGAGTCGCCAAAGTCGGACCTAGAACAGGGGAGGTCAGCGGTCTCAACACCGCAGTGCTAAAATCCGCCACTGGCGAGTTCGGCCGATTCGGCTTGGCAGGTCTCGCTGGCTTCGTAGCTCGGACTGAGGGCGACGACGCAGAAGGAGCCGCCGCCGTCAGTTGAGATGCCGGTTTAGATTACCCCCCCCCCCCCCCCCCGGTGTCCGCCCCTGGCGCGCATCTTCTCTTCCATGTTCGTCTCGGCTTCTTAGTTTTACCCGTGACCCGGTGTACGCAACACGACACTGCTAAAACACCAAACGACGCACAAGAAATCAGGTTTTGCTTCATCGCTGAGAACATTAGACATGAAGCTCTAGAACACAGTGATTAGAGTAGTCAACCATCGGCTACTGGGTTTCAGACATTTGGTCAGTCTGACATATTGTCAGAGAGTCTTAGAGGAAAGGTCCACTACAGCTTTCCATTAACAACAGAGGATCCTTTATATGCACTCTTGCCACAGACAGGACAGCACATACCACGGCTTTTGAAACCTGGTACATTTCCCCATTAGCAGCAAGGGATCTTTTATATGCATTTGCCCACAAACATCACATCACGTACCACGGCCTTTGATATACCAGTCGTGGGGCACTGATGAAATCTCCAGTAAAGGATATCACCGGGAGAGGCACAAGATAGAGATTCACGGAATCAACAACCATTTTGCCAAATGCCCATTCGGCTCTGCATTGTGCAGAGGTACGGCCTTGATCACGTATTGCGGTTTTGTCGCTGATATTAAATGTATTTTATATTCCAGTGCAAGCAGGTAAGTGGGTTCGGTTTTACACGTGGTGGCTACAAGTGTAAGTGTAAGAGCGGCTACCACTACCCGAAATGGATCAAGCCGGTCTACCAGGGAGTCTACGTCGAACAGGCTACGGAGGACGAGTACAAGAATGGATTCAACTGCTTAAAAACTGGATGTAAGTTAGTTACACAGTTTCCAGCGCATACGAACTGAACGTAAGTTAGTTGTACAGATTCCAGCGCATACGAACTGTGCATGATTTTGACATGAAAATTCGGGGTTGTATTATAAACTAGCTATGTCCACGTCTGCTCACCTCCTACGCGTGAGCAAATCGTGAGTTTTACATCAAAACATTGCAAGATGTGCGAGTAGCAGATAACGAGATCTACATCACGAGGGTAATTAAGGGATGCACATTGTCAAGCTATGGTCGTCAGAAATATTGATATACTCCGTTATCAACTTGTCCTACATGTTTAAGTTAATTCATTTATTACACATTATTTTCAGACCTTCAAGTGCACCCGCAGATAGATGCTCTAGAAGGAGTCACGTTCGAAGGTGGATCCACAACGCGTACTACTGGCGGAGGAGAAAGCAAACCCTTAACGAGAAATGTTCATTCCAGGAGGACACGCTCTGTAAATGCAACAGAGGAAGATGTTTATCCAACCAATCAGATGCACAGAATCTTTATTCCACCCAATCGGAAAACAAGAAAGTTGGTTTCTCGGCTTCCAGACGACAAACGCAAGACAGTGCTACGTCAGATGGTCGACTCGCCAAAGAAAGAAACACAAAAATGTAAGAATACAGATACGTGGGCTAAATACGCTCACGGTAAAGTAAAATACATCAGCAGGAGGAAGATTAAGATTTTGAGGAAGAAGTGGCTTAGGGTGAAGAATGTGACAGACCACAGACGACAGAAGAGAGCTTTTAAAGGTCCATTTGACCAGGTGGCCTTCGACTCCATGAAGCGGATCTTCCGGCAAAAGACAAGCGTTAGGCCGCAGAACTGTCACACCAAACCAAAGAACTTGTTGTACTTGCCGGGAGACGTGGGTTACGGGTTCGACAGCCAGTTTGAGACAGAAGGAAGAACAGCTTTACGTCTTGCTCACTTTGTGAGTAACTTTCTTCAGAACACGTCGCCAAACGATAACTTTGGGACTCTCCGTGGAGGTGGGCGTCTGCACATGGAACATCTGTTTGGAGAAGTGCTCGCTAACGTCATGGCCAACCACAAGATCCTCTCCAGCGGCATATTCTGGGACACTCATCAGTTTGTAAACCAAGATGACTCTACCAGAGAATTCTTTGGTCCTTTGGCGTACAAGAAGCAAGGCAGCTTCTACCTCATTGACTCTGCAGGTCTACCACTGCGCTACGCAGATGAAGACTGGTACAGTATATCAAAATCCAGATGGTCTACCAACGTTAATACTCTTGACACGTACAAGATGAGACCCATGGTTAGGTCCAATCCAGAGGGAGCCAGTTCCGTCCAGTTTGAGTATTTTCCAATGAGCTACAAGGCCCCAGCATACAAAGATGGCTTCTGGACTCGGCCGACATTTAAATGTGATGGTCGCGTGGACGAGTGGATTCTCACCTACGTCGTTCCCTTCTTTGGTCTGGATGGGCTCAGAAAGAAGATCCAGTTTAAGTACGAACAAAGTATTGCCTATTTAAAAACATTTTAGGTGCAAACCATAGCAACTTTGAAAATAATCTAAATCTATATTTATGTAGTTTAAACTTCATTAACACTTTCATAGATATATCTCTGACTCGAAATATGATAATAGTAATCATGGTTAGTTTCTCTATTTGTTGTTTGGGGTTATTGGCTTTTATTATTTATTTATTTCTTTCTTTCTTTCTTTCTTTCTTTCTTTCTTTCTTTCTTTTTTTATTTATTTATTTATTTTAAATGTTATTACAGTGAATAAACAGTCCAACATATGTTCGAGACAAAGAGAACCACATTCTACTCAAATACCATACCGAATCAATCAATCAATATTGACGTTTTTTTGGTTAAAGACGCCACTATAGCACATTGATTTATTAAACAGCGGCTATTGAAATGTTGGGGGGGGGGGGGGGGGGGGGTCTCAGACTTCAAGTAAACAAATGTGCTCTAGTGGTGTCTTTAACAAAAAAACTTCAATATTGATTAATTGATTCGGTATGGTATTTTAGTAGAATTCACTACTTAAGAATGGATGGATGGATGGATGGATGGATGGATGAATTAACGTTTTATGACCCAAAACACATTTAATAAAGAGGACGTCGTATTTCTAGGGGTGTGGTAACGGTGGACGTTCCTCTGGACTTGCTGGAAATTGACCAATGTCCGGGTCCTTTCTACATGGCAAACGCCTTCAAGAACACCGCAAGATGTGACCAGATTTCTACATCGGTAAGCATCAAAGTCTACATGGTGTGCGACATTGTTCTAATATTCAGTATATAGAGGATTCGTCACAAGTGTGTTTTAATATGGAAAATACCAACCGAGTCTTAGTTAATCGGTATTTTTCGAGACTCTGCCGAGACAAATACCGAGTAACGATTTGAGGTTGATATTTTACATATTACAAAAATACGAGTCTTAGTTAATCGGTATTTTTTAAGACTCTGCCGAGACAAATACCGATTAACGATACGAGGTTGATATTTTACATATTACAAAAACACGAGTTTAGTTAATCTGTATTTTTCGAGGCTCTGCCGAGACCAATACCGATTAACGATACGAGGTTGATATTTTACATATTACAAAAACACGAGTAGTTGTTAATCGGTATTTTTTGAGACTCTGCCGAGACAAATACCGATTAACGATACGAGGTTGATATTTTACATATTACAAAAACACGAGTGTTAGTTAATCGGTATTTTTCGAGGCTCTACCGAGACAAATACCGATTAACGATACGAGGTTGATATTTTACATATTACAAAAACACGAGTAGCGAATTCTATTAATCTTATAACTCTCTAAAAATAGTTTTTAAGTTGATATTTACAAACAACATATTCAATGCAGCGTTAATCGCGGATTAATACGCCTCAATGAAAAACGTTCGATCAGCTGATTGGGCGTCTCGCTACTCTCACAAGAAGTGATTACGCCACGATATAGTTCTCCAATAACTCTACGAATTAATAGATATAAATAACAAACTCATCCATTTATAGTTTGTAATTGGTTATTATTCATAACAATAAAACAGTTAAGTAAATAATTAAAACCCAGAAACGATTATTAAAAACAACAAGTCAACAGGACAGTGCTTTGACCTACATACGGCGCGGCAATATGTGAATCATTAACTATTCACTGTCACTGAGGATTGTGTTTGACAGGCACAGAACTGGGAGATTTGTTCAGTACATTAAATAATTTATCAATACGTTTCATATCGTAAAGTGTCTTTTTAGTGGTGTTAGCATTTTGGTTAGCGGAGATAACTTCATCGATCATGAAATCTTTCACTGGAATAAATCTGCCTGTGTCGTCACGGTTAGATCTAATACTTGAAATCGTCTGCAAGCGGTCCGATGTCAACGGCGTTTGACAGTTCGCTACTGAGGATAACCGAGGTGTATTAAAAAACAAGTTCGTAATCAGTTCCGTCAATAAGTACCTTGTATTCAGAATTGTCCAGCACGGCTTGAATCGTTCCATAACACTTTTTGTCAATGATGACAGTTTCTCCGACAACATAATCCATATTTTTCGAAAAGAAATCACGAAGTAGTTCCGGTCTGATTACTTACAGACCTAGAAAATTTGCATACCATTATTAACCATGTTAATAAACTAAATTATCACATGGGTTTATGACATGGATATCATGGGTAAATTATAGGATAAATCATTTTATTAACTTTGTTCTTCAAGAACACCGCAAGATGTGACCAGATCTCTACATTGGTAAGTATCAACAACTCTTTTAAACTAAATTAAACTACTTTTTGGTATTTTCTGATAGGGGTTTAACTGCCCCCTGCCTTTCTTCCTGTAGGTACCGCTTTCATGTAAACAGATATTGTTCTGGGGATTCACATTTCAAAATGTTGATGTGGTTTTGAATCGTTCACAGTGTAGGAAGCAGAATGGATTTGCGTTCCAGCGTGGTGCCTACCGTTGTACGTGTCGCCAGGGCTTCGAGTTCCCACACAGATACGGCAAGTTCCGGTTCGATGGCTCGTTAATGGAGTTGGAATGGGAAAAGAAAGAAAAGGGTTTATTCAGCAGGTAAGCGCTACGTGTGTTTGAATGTCGACGTTCTGGAAATCATTCACCACGTGTCGCTGTTTAAACCATTTGCGCAGAATCCAATATTGATTGTTGTATCATTATCAATGTCTGAAATTGGTTATTATTGTTGTTTATTTTGTTGAGTTATTGTTCTTGTAGTACCTTTGGGTTTTTTTTTTTTTTTTTTTTTTTTTTTTTTTTTTTTTTTTTTTTTTTTTTTTTTTTTTTTGGTGGGGTTTCGTTATTTAGTTTGTTTGGTTTTTGTTTGTTTTGTTTGGTTTGGTTTTGGGGTTGTTGTTTTGTTTTTGTTTGTTTTTTGGGGTGTGTGGTTGTTTCTGTGGGGTTTCTAGGTGGGGTTTTTTATGTTTTGTTTTAGTTTTGTAATTTGTTTTGGGGTTGTTTCTTGTTCTTTTGTGTTCTTTTGTCTGTTTTTTGTTGTTGTTGTTGTTGTTTTGGGAGGCGTTATGGGATGGGGTGTTTATTTTCTTGTTGGGTTTTGGTTTGGTTTTGTGAGGGTTTTCATTTTCGATTTGGTGGAAGGCTCGTTTTTGTAAGATTTTTAAACGTATTGCGCAGATGCCAGTTTTGATTGTCGTGTCATTATCAATGAATTTTGGTTATTGTTGTTGTTTATTTTGTTGAGTTATTGTTGTAGTACCTTTGGGTTTGGTTTTGTTTTCGTCGTTTGGTTAGTTGTCTTTGTTTTGTTTTGTTTCGTTTGTTTTTTTTTGTTTTGATTTGGGTTTTATGTTGTTGTTGGGGTTTTTGGGGTTTTTTTTTTTTTGGGGGGGGGGGTTTGGGGGGAGGTTTGTGCTTGTTTCTTTGTGGTTTCTAGGTGGTATTTTTATTTTTATTTGTTTTAGTTTTGTTTTGGGTTCTTTTCTGTTCTTTTCTGTTGTTTTGTCTGAGGGGTTTTGTTTGTTAGTTTTTGTTGGGTTTTTTGTTGTTGTTGTTGTTGTTTTGGGAGGCGTTATTGGGTGGGGTGTTTATTTTCTTGTTGTATTTTGGTTTAGTTTTGTGGGGGTTTTCTTTTCCGGTTTGGTGAAAGGCTCGTTTTTGTGAGTGTTTTAGTGTACGTGCGTGCGCGTTTGGGGAGAATTTAGGGGTTCACATGTTGAGGTTTTACTTTTGTTGTTGTTTTATTTGTTTGTTGTTTATTTATTTTTTATTTTTTTAAATTTCGATTTTGGTTGTTGCTGTTATTATTGTCGTTCAACACAAAGTAGATATTATTAAAGATATTATTATTTGCAGATAGTGGTCTTTTCTTAGGATGGTTTCCGTTATCGTGTAATGATCCGTTTTCAAAATATAACTACCTGTCTCGCACACTAGACGAATTGCGGTCTTTCTTATTATTTTTTAATAGGTGGAAGGTTTATGAACAGTAAGTTTTTACTTTGGATGCGATGTTTTGTCTGGAATTTTTTTCATGATTTTAGCATTTGTATTTTCTACATGCTTTGATTTATCTTTTTCAGATTCGATCAGCTGAAATGTCGCATAGCTGGTTCTGAAATGGTTGTTATTCATCGGATGCTTCTAATGCTGAGCACAGGAATTTCCTTCGCGTTCAGATACGTTCTAACACCATAGATATCATCTTTTATGATTCAGAATTCAGAATTCGATTCTGAATTGAGTACTAGCGATTGTTTCACCTCCTGAACATACTAAAATATTAATTCCATTTGTTTTGTATGGGTTTATTTTTATCTTATCTTATTATTTATAAACATTATTTTATATTTTACATCTGTAAATATGTCATACAAAGTTAACTTTTTTAGTTACATCAAGATATTTTAGGAAAACTGTGACTGTAGTGTAGTGACACTATTCCTGAAGACGTAGCAACACGAATGCAACGCCACTGTTCTTGCCAGGTTCACTGTGTGCTATAACAGATTCAGAGGATATTTTAATTTTGTTGCAAGAGAATCTGATGCAAATATACAGATGAAATCAGCCATCACAAACATGGACATTCTGCACCCACTCGAAGTCAACGTGGCTTTTGTTCTGAATCGTGTACCTGGAGGAGGCGACCACATCAAGAATATATTTTATAACCATTTTTAATATGCCCGTCTTTGACAAAGGTCGTATTCTGGTGGTGTCCGTTCGTCCTCCATTGCGGAGAAAAACATTAAAACTTTAATTGCGTGTAGATGAGAACATACAGACAATCATTGTTGTTAATTAAAACGTTTAAACGTAGTTAAATGTCTTAATTGTTACTGTTTACGTTTTCTGTAAAATACAATTTGATGTTATGCTAGTGTCTTTCTGAACTTTTTAGTCACAGCGTAAGTGCACGGCGAGCGTACCTGTCCTTATCTTGAACGCACAAAAATTGTTAATGTCAGGTTAGCCGCTTGGTTCTGTCTATTTCTTTTTGAATTTTATTTATTCCCAGCTTTGTTAAACATACAGTTAAGTTTTGTTTTAGTCTATTTTTGGTGCTTGGGGGTTGTGGGGGTTGCAGGATTTGGTTGGTGTATATGTTAATTGGATTTTGTTGTGCTTTTTTTACCCCCCCCCTTTTTTTTGGTGGGGGGGGGGAGTATTTGGTTTTGTTGTTATGGGTGATTTATTGTTTTATTTTTTGTGGGGGTTTTGGTGGGGGGAGGGTTGTTGTTTTTTCTGGGGCTTTTTTGGAGGGGGGTTGGGGCATGCCATTACAATGAATATCGGCTTAATCTAACATTATCTATATTCTGTAGTGGAAAGTAAAAAATTATATACATCATTGTTTTATTCTGTAGTGGAAAGTAAAACTATATATCTGCTTACTTTTGTTTTGGTTTAATTAGATCACATAGACATACTGATTCATGTGTAAACATAAATCAGTAACCCATAGGAATACGTGACACACAGACCCACATACACATCCATCCATCAATCCGTCCATAACTGCATTTATGCATCTCTGAATGTCCGTCTAGCTCTTGAATGGCAGAGTAATCGGGCTAACATCCACCCATGCATACATGCATTCATACGTGCATATGTAAATAAATGCAGGGTGCAGGCAGGAAGGCATGTGTCATACAGTATGAATACAAACAAGAACACACACACACACGCACGCACGCACACACACACATACACACACACACACACATAGAGACGCGCACATACAGAGAGAGAGAGAGAGAGAGAGAGAGAGAGAGAGAGAGAGAGAGAGAGAGAGAGAGAGAGAAATACACCCGCGCATACACACAAACACACACACAGAGAGAGGCGCGCGCGCGCACACACACACACACACACACACACAAACACACAGATACAAAGATATCTATATAGTGAGATTGAGCGGCATACCGAGTGACATGATGTATACCTATAGCATTAATAAGGGTGTTTACCACCAAATCAGATCACATAGACGATGATAATAATAACATATGTGGCTAAAACTCCTACTTGCAGCGTTATCAATCAACATACACCACGGATATAAATACTACCACCCCTCACCCTTAAAGTGAATCAGAAAAAATGGGGGTCAAGCGGTACTAGATGAAGTAAAAATTCATACATTGTTCACAATAAGTTTTTTTTACAACGATTATCACTAACGACAGGACATTTGGTATTAACTGCTCTATCAAAAGTTGGGTACACCTCGAACTTTGATCGAGACGGAAGTTATTTGGTTTAGTGCTATCCTAACTGCAGTATGCTTCAAACTCCGTTCAGTTTGTTTACTCATGCACAGTTAGTGCAATTAACATCCGATTTGTTGTCGTCTGCTTGTCGTTCATTTGTGAGCTTTTTCTTCACGGCTTGGGAACATTTTCATAAACAATAAAGTTTAGACAAGTATCTATATAGATATCTTTACAAACACCTAAAACCATTAATTTTATTAAGTCATTTTTGTTTATTCTTTAAAATTGCCTGTGTTATTGTGCCCCTACTGTAGTAAATAGTAGATACAGTCCATTCAGAACAACTATAAATAATTTTGAATATATAGATTATTTTAATTAAGAATCAGTTCATTAGAAAATTGGTATTTTACAAACTATTCACTGGTATGAACGTAATGCCTTCGCGTATCAGGTGCTGTTAGCGATCATCACCCGCCTCGGTGGCGTCGTGGTTAGGCCATCGGTCTACAGGCTGGTAGGTACTGGGTTCGGATCCCAGTCGAGGCATGGGATTTTTAATCCAGATACCGACTCCAAACCCTGAGTGAGTGCTCCGTAAGGCTCAATGGGTAGGTGTAAACCACTTGCACCGACCAGTGATCCATAACTGGTTCAACAAAGGCCATGGTTTGTGCTATCCTGCCTGTGGGAAGCGCAAACAAAAGATCCCTTGCTGCTAATCAGAAAGAGTAGCCCCTGTAGTGGCGACAGCGGGTTTCCTCTCAAAATTTGTGTGGTGCTTAACCATATGTCTGACGCCATATAACCGTAAATAAAATGTGTTGAGTGCGTCGTTAAATAAAACATTTCTTTCTTTCTTTCTGTAATACAATTGTGACACTTTGCATGTACATACTAGTAACTAAATATTTTCTGATATATTGTCAATTGTATAGCGCCCCCTAGTGGCCTACAGCCCAACCCCCACCCCACCCCGCAAGACTGACGAGATATATTACCATACATATTTAAGAGGTTTTTACCTAACTTAGGTTTTCAGTCTGGAGCTTGTCGCACATTTCTGTTTCACATGCGGGGGGTGTATCAGGGGTCGAAACCCCCTCTTGTTCCAGACGAATTATATTTCAATATAGTTCCTAAGGTAACATAGCCCGATCCTAAAATCTTCGCTCACCATAGTACAGACTACCATGCGCAATTTCCTGCATGCGTGCCTGGTACCTATCTCGTGCTCAACTTAACATCATAACTGATGCCAGAGGAACAGTCAGTTGCACGTCTAGAAAAATATGAAAAAGTTATTTTTTGTTTATCTTTCAAGGGTCTTTCATGATTATGTATACACCCTCTATTACTGTGTCCCTATTGATTTTGTACTAGTACTGCCACCCAACTTAGTTTAGATTAGATACTACCCTGGGTTATATATAGTTATGCTCCCTTCCTCCAAGGTCTATATTCTGTCCGTCAGGTCTGATTAAAAACATATGTCAAGTGTGAAATATATAAATACATACAGACAAGTTTGCACTGTGCTGCGTTGTGTATTAATTGTATGTCGTATTAAGTATGTAATGAAATAAATATACGTTGTTAAAAAGGTTTATTTAGAAACTGTTGTACACAAAAACTGAAGTAAATATGTAACACTGAGTGTGCTGTTTTTTCTTTGGTCGTCTAAATTCTAGAAAAAACATTTAGATTAAACTATGCATTATGTGTTTGACATTAAGTATGTAACCTGAAGTCAAATTGTAAGATTGAAAGATTGTTTAAGTGCCAGAAAGATAACTGCACACAAGCAAAAAGCCGAACGTGTGTTCCATAGCAGAAGCTGAACGGTATATACATTACGTAAGAGTTTGGACTGTCTCACGGCAAGTACACCATACTAATACTTTCAACGGCAATGAATATGAAGAATGTGTTGCATCGATGTGTGCAGAATGCTGTGGAAAACCAAATCACTGGAGTGGCAGTTCAGCTGTGTGTGTGTGGTGCGCGTGTGTGTGTGTGTGTGCGTGCGTGCCCCCCCCCCCCCCCCCTCTCTCTCTCTCCTCTCTCTCTCTCTCTCTCTCTCTCTCTCTCTCTCTCTCTCTCTCTCTCTCTCTCTCTCTCTCTCTCTCTCTCTCTCTCTCTCTCTCTCTCTCTCTCTCTGAATACTAAGATCAGAGTTTGAAACCCAGCCCATTACTGTCTATAGTATGTTTAAATATACTCTTCAAAAAAAGATGGGGAACCTGAAATATTAAAACATACGTTTTGACCACAGACATCCTAGTAAAGAACGTTCATGTCTGTTTATCAACACACCGAAGCACATTCCATAGTATACACGTACATCACGCAGTTGCCCCGTACACGTGCGTGGGATATCATTCTCGATTTTGACAATTTCCAGGAAGGTCGATTAATCACTGTGAAACATTATTTCTGTCAATCTTTTTCATTCTTTGATCATACAGTTGTTATTGTTTTGTTTTTAGTCATTTTTATTGTTTGAATTTGCGATTTACTGATAAAAAAAGTCAACTTTCAAATTTCACTTCTGACCCCAATCGTCCTTCAAGATCTTTGGTGATCATAAAAGCTACTGTAATATTGAACTACCAGTTGTAATGTTTGCCCAATTAATTCACTATTACCATATGACCATTCCCCACAGCTAATATACCTTACAATTTTGGCAATTGTAAATTCTTATTAGAGTTCCCTTACCTTTTTGAAGAGTATACATGCACACATATATCCTGCATATATGCTGCAATGTAACCAATCTCCACTTTTTAATATTCGGTATGTTTTTTCTCACAAAATCTGCATCCTAACATCCTAACAGATGTACTAGGACTAATATATTCAACCAGTTGTCAGGTTTTTTAATATTCAGTATCTTTCACAAATTGAAAGTCTACAACCCAACATTCTAAGAAGTGTCAGTTTTTAATATTCAGTGTCTGTCACAAAATCCACAACCTAACATCATAACAGATGCAGTATTTAACGAATCGTCAGTTTTTAATATTCAGTGTGTGTCACAAAATCCACAACCTAACATCATAACAGATGCAGTATTTAACGAATCGTCAGTTTTTAATATTCAGTGTCTGTCACAAAATCCACAACCTAACATCATAACAGATGCAGTATTTAACGAATCGTCAGTTTTTAATATTCAGTATGCTTAACATAAACTACAAGCTAAAATCGTAACAGATATATTTGCCTACATTCAAAGGTAAGTTTTAAACACGATATATACATGAGGCAGAACTAGTAGAAAATGCAGATTTGCCTAGTTTGTGGACGTGCATATCCACGTTTAGGTACTATGTATGTGTTCATAAGCTCAAATGATTGAGATCACAAAGTCTGGGTGAAAGCCTGTAAATGTACCTAGATGGAATTTAGTTGATGAACAAACAAGCAAAATACTATTTTACTACCCTGTATTTTAACCCATGTTTGGCCATAATTAAGGTATGTAGGAAAACTGCTTTTATATGATTACGTCCAATTAAGGTTGACAAAGCCAGAGTTTCTACCCAAAACAAGAAGTGAAGCGAAGGGGTATTAATGGCGGACAATGAACAATGTGGAATAACATTTAGTGAAAAAGACTGCGTAATTAAATGTTAATAGGCCAAAACAAAACTGACTTGTTCCGCTGAACATATCTGTAATATGAAGCATTTATGGACAATTCAAAGGTAACAAGAGAGAAAGAAGGGAGAATCAGACTATTTAACAATATCGGGGGGGGGGGGGGGATATAGTTTGACATAAAATGTTGAACGAAGGTCTAAAAGTTGAAAGTCTGATAGGTTTAAAGTGTTGCCTCGTTAAGACCATTAAAATGCATAACCGGTAGAAACCAGATGGGTGCATCCCATGAAAAAAGCTCTAGAATGGCATTAGTGGTTCAAGTATCAATTAAAAACTTGCTTCAACTAATAACTATAACAAAATTACAAAGCAATTTTAAAATATACTAATACAATTATTAAGTACCTCGAATCACCAGGGTCCCATGCTAAATGGATTGCAAAATACCCTTTGTATATCTTTCTTCTTCTTTTTGTTATTGTTTGTTTGTTTGTTTGTTTTTGTGTTATTTGCTGCTTTTTTTTTAATAATATTTCACTTATTTTGTTCATCAGCCTAAAGATCTACAAGTACCATCGACGTCCCAAACTGCTAACGGGGAAAACACGAATAGGCCTACTAGGCTACTTACGCAAAGAATATTCTATATTTTTCAGTTATGGTACACAGAAGTAGGAAAGTGGGGGGCGGACACACACAAGAACATACACACACACACACACACACGCAAAAGCTGAGGTCCACTTTTTTCTTTTTTTCTTTTTTCAATATTGCACTAATACGTGATTGTAACTTTTGCAACTCTCCCATAAAACAATATTTACTCGTCTTCGTCATTTAGCATTCCCCTTAACAAAGCTGCAGTGTACATGATTCAGTATGTTTAACTAATCTGGCAAACTTAAAACAAAGGAACCTGCATGAAGCAAAATTGTTTTATTGTGATTTTTTCTGCTATATTGACTTCGATGACAATGCCAGCAGTTCATCTTCCATTGATTTATCAACCAAAGTTATAAATGAAAGGTTAACAACAGAAAAGCCTTGATCTTTATATTCAAATGGACAGTGGCTTCAGGATATATTATGCAATATTCTTCAATAATTTTGGCATAGAAGTTGCTTTATAATGCCGGTTATTTCCTAGTATTTCAAAACGTTTTACGGCCAACATGTACATGTCATTTCGATGATATGACGCATCAGTGACAAAATGAAATGGGATGCAATACCTTGTGCAATACCTTTTATTGGAAACGTTTAAGGACTACTACACCTGTACCTGCATATGCTGGCGGTGATTCGTGATGGTACAGTTTTTAAGAAAGTAATGTGTTTAGTTTTTCATAAATATGTTCATTATTAAAGGAACTGATCATACATGTACTTCCGAGGCATAGGCGTACGGGCTGCCATTTTGTTTTTTGTAGGGGGTTGGTGGGGGCAGGCTGGTTATTGCCCGAATTAAACGAAAATGCCCGAATCTGGATAACAATATATATTCATATTACCATTACTACCAAACAGCTATATAGGGATGCAAAGGAATCATTGCGCATTTGTACATGGATGACAACTAATTTTGCAGGTGGAATGGAAATAAATGGTAAAAAAGTGTCGGGTTAGAATATCTTTCTCCAGTACTAGGGGGCAGATCCCCACCGCCCCATGTCTGGTACGCTTATGCACGTACCTTTTCTGTTACTAATGTTATAATAAGCAATTGCCAATACCCTTAACTCCTGTTGTGTGCTAGAATTTCATTATCTTAATAACAAAATAAATAATAACAAAAATACAGTCTACAAAATAGTCAAAATCATTGTTTTAAAATATCCATTTATTAGTTCCAGATGCCAAGAAAACGCATTTTAGACTTTCAGAGATTTCAAATTTTCCTGGGAGCATACCCCTGGACCCCCCTTCAAAACTCGGGCGTTTCACGCTGTCAGGCAACTTCATATCCAAAAAGCCCTAGCAAATACCTAGTCAAACCATCCCACTCGAAATACTGGCTACGGGTCTGCACACACACACGCGCGCATCCTGGTTTCGTATGTTTTCGATACTGCAATGTCCGGTGTATCAGCGCGTCCGGTGATTTGGCGCACTATGTATTTTTGCTTAAGTATGCTTAGGAAGTTGTCATGTTGTCGGTGTTTTTTTAGGAATTAAAGTTCAATTCCTTTTTCAATGGTTAATCAAGTATCAACATATTTATTGTTTTAAATAGGGTGCAATTAAAAAATATTAGAATTATCAATAATTATATCATAATTTCAAAATATGTCATTCACCTGCTTTCGTGTATATAAACGTGAAGTAGGTCAGCCTAATTGATATTAAAGGTAGGGTCAACGCAAACAAGAGCCTTATGTGTTGGAAAGATGCATACCCGGACCACCAACACATACTGACACTTTAACAAATGAAAAACTAGTAATTTTAGAGTTAATAAAAAAAAACATGATTATTCCTGCTAACTGGGGGCAGCCATTTTGTTTCGTTGGTATAGCTTGGGGCGAAGTGACGTCAGCTCCGCCCATCTCCTCTATGCACAGTGTAAACAAACGCTCTAATTTATGACAAGGCGCTTCGCTTTCATCAACCTGACTTGTAAAACAACATAAATGACTTGATAGTATAATAAATTATTTAACTAAATATATTTCAGGTTGCATCAATAGAACGAAATGGAGTTATAGTATATTTCTTTCTTTTTTTAAATCCAAACAAAAAATGCATATTACTAGGCCTATTGGTAGGGTACGTTCGAGCAAAAACGACCACTCACGATACCCAAGTGATACTTTTCTTTTCTTTGGGACGACGTAATTGGTTATTTTTGTGATTTTAGATGGGAAAGTCTACTTAATCAAGGGTTTTACAGAATTACTTACAGTAGTAAAGCAGAATGGCTGGTAATGTCCATTACGATTCGAGGTGTTTCCGTGCTGTTATCACACAATACCATGTGATCTTAATAAAAGAGGCACGTCTTTTTAGTGTGTCTAGACACAATGTCTGGGGACCGTCTAAATATACACCTGCCAATCAGGAACCACAGGCACAGGCCACGGAAAGAAAAGACCAATTAACCAAGAAAACACACCGATTATTGTTTCAGTATGTGGTTAATTTATGTACGAAACATAATACAGTTATTTCAACACTTTGACAATGGTGGTTTATTTTGTATTGAAAAATAATATATAATTGGTGCTGGCTTACTAGGATGGATATTACGATGCATCCGCAAAAATCAGCTACGTTTTGTTTCTTCAGTTCGAAGACTAATTCCTGACGTGACACGTTAGGTATTACGTAACCACCAGCTCGCCAGAGGGCGTATTCACTGGGATGGTACAAAATGGCTGCGCCCGTTATATATAATAGCCGTCACATTTAACCTTTTTTTTTAAAATTAACTATACGATTATACTTGTTAATATTAAGCAATAATGTGCATTATATATCGTTGAATATGCATACCAGGCCAAATTCCATAATTGTCCCCTCCTTTAAGAATGTTAAAATCAGTCTAAAAATACCTTTCCCGCATTTTTAAAATTATTGTAAACTGTATAACGGTTTTTTCGGTTATTTGTATTTAAACTGAAAAGGAAAACACATACGAATACACCTTAATTGACAGTCATTCCAGTTCACAATTGTCACATTGTTACAAAAAATAAAAGCGAAATAAGATCCACATGTGTGCACAATCTACCCGAGAAAAAAGTCTGCAGCACTGTGCCACTCAAGAAAACGATTCCGAAACTGATAATAAAATGGGTCATGTGTCATCGTTCATTCTCATAGTAATATCGTTAACAAGACAAAACAAAAAAGTACTAAAATAATCCTGGGACAATAGCGTACCGTTTATGGGCTACAAAGTGAGGTCATGGGCGGTCTATAAATAGCGGGGTCAACAATCCAAATCTACTGCGCCGAATAACCGGACATGCAAATCGTTTTGGATACAAGGGGGTGCCTACATTTATGCACAATTTTAAAATGTATATTTACTACAGACATAAAACAATTTGTAGTGTATTTCAGATTATGCACTGCTTCATAGGTGAGAGACACATTTTATTAAGTATTTCAGAGAGTTCACATAGAAAATGGTCTTTGAATGCTTAGGTTCGCCGATACACCGGACAGCACTGTACAGTGTACGATAAGCAAACAAAAATAAATATAATAAAATCAATACTTCGTGCATACAATAATACTTTTAGACCAATGGACAGTGTTCACACTGAAAACATATTTATAGTATGTTTTTGTCATAGGTTAATGTTTGTACTAATCCTCTTGTTTTACGTATAACGGCACCAAAATCCGGATTGCCACCTTAAGTACTCTGACGGAAGTACAGAACTAGTATATATTTTCAAAAAGACACTTCGTTGTTTATATTCAGGTTGATAGTGACGTAATATCGCGTATAATCTCTCTCTCTCTCTCTCTCTCTCTCTCTCTCTCTCTCCACGACCAGAACCCCACCCCATGGCTCTCCCTCCTCTCTCTCTCCCTCCTCCCTCTCTCTCTCTCTCTCTCTCTCTCTCTTCTCTCTGTGTGTGTGTGTGTGTGTGTGTGGTGCGTGCGCGTGTGTGTTCTTGTTTGTAAGCATACTGCATGGCACATGCCTTCCTGCCTGCATCCTGCATGTACGTACATATGCACGCATGAATGCATGTATGCATGGGTGGATGTTAGCCCGATTACTCTGCCATTCAAGAGCTAGACGGACATTCAGAGATGCATCGATGCAGTTATGGACGGACGGATGGATGGATGTGTAGGCTATGTGGGTCTGTGTGTCACGTATTCCTATGGGTTACTGATTTACGTTTAAACATGAATCAGTATGTCTATGTGATCTAATTAACTCAAAACACAGTAGTAAGCACATATATAGTTTTACTTTCCACTACAGAATAAAACAAAGATGTATATATTTTTGTACTTTCCACTACAACATATAGATAATATTAAAATAAGCTTATATTGTAATGGCAAGCCTCCAACCCTCCCCCACCCCCACCCCTCAAATAAATGACCTAACAAAAAACCAACAACAACAACAACAAAAGAAAATATCCCCAAAGCAACACCCCCCTAAAACAAAAACCCAACAAAATCCCTCACGAAAAATCAATCAACCCACACTCGAACCAAATCCTGCTAGGACCGCCGGAGCAACGCCCCGAAGCAGTACCGCAATTCTATAACAACAACACACACACTACCTGTATGTTTGAACAAAGCTGGGAATGAAATAAAATTTCAGACAAGAAATTAAACTAAAACCGAACGTACGGAAACCAAAAGGCGGTTAACCCTGACATTATTACAATATTTGGTGCGTTCAAGATAAGAACAGGTACGCTCGCCGTTGCACTCACTCTGTGACTACCAAGTCAGAAATACACAAGCATAACATCAAATTGTATTTTACAGAAACG
>NC_054712.1:42673998-42807866 GCF_016097555.1 Gigantopelta aegis | reverse complement strand
TTCCACCAAGTGTGTTTATAAATGTGTTTTAACCCACCCGTTCAGTTTCCCAGCTTATTCCAACAAGTGTGCTTATCAATGTGTTTTAACCCACCCGTTAGTTTCACAGCTTATTCCAACAAGTTTGTTTATCAATGTGTTTTAACCCACCAGTTCAGTTTCACAGCTTATTCCAACAAGTGTGTTTATCAACATGTTGCCTGTCTGACTATAGACAGTGTAGTGTGCACACAAAGGTTAACACAAGGAAATACATGAAATATTTATTATCCGATGTTCGAATAAGAAAAGAGCAGGGCAAAGAAAATGAGAAAGTGTATTTTACTTAAAGGGACATTTCTGAGTTTGCTGCAATTTTTAAGATGTTATTGATTAACAGAGACATTTTAACGATTGTAATTACATATCAAATATATTTTTCTGCATAAAACATTAGTGACTGGATATTAAACGTGTTTCTGATCGTTCTGATATTTGTACTAGGTTAAATTTCATCTTATTTCCTAAAATATAGTTTTTTTGTACGTACGAAATTATTTGCAGACAAAATTCAGTTTGGGCTTCATAGAAATATTAAGACGACCAGAAACACATTGAATATACAGACACTGATATTCTAAACAAGAAAATATATTTAATATGCAAGTTTAATCGTAGAACTATTTTATTAGTCGGAAACATTTTACAATGGAGCAATTTCAGGAATGTCCCTTTAATAAAAGTCTTCGTCTAGTAGACCAAGACTATAAGACTCCATTATATGTGGTCATGTGGGATAGACAAAATATACCCGAGATGGTGAACATTTCTACCTTGGACGAGGCTTGCCGAGTCTCATGGTCAAAAGTTTCACCACCGAGGGTGTATTGTTTCTATCCCACATGACCGCATATAATGGATTCTTTTTCTCTCATTCATTCAGTAAATAAACTATTATTTTACACGAACAGAACAAGATGCCTGAATAAGTAACTTTTCTATTGACCATTTTATCATAAATAAAATACACTACACTATCGTATTTGCCGTGTTTGTTTCATGCGTTAAATAAAATTTAACACTACACATTAACCAGATATCTTTTAAAATAAAGGTTTTAATAACAAAATATTAATTTAAAACTGTGTCTAATGACCCCACGTCACCATATCACATTAATATGACGTCAAATATTACCAACAACGTCATGTTAAACGCAAGCGCATGATATCCCATGTAAGATAGAACTTTCTTACACACCAGTGTAGGAAATCATCGTTGTGTATCAAAATCGTATACAATGTATGTTGGAGATTGGTTCTGAGAGGTCATGACTCAGTTTAGTGTTGTTGTAAGGAGATGTAAAGTGACGTCGATGGAATACTGACGTCATTCAAATTCAAAACTAGCTGTATTATTACAATGCTTCGCCACATTAAAATGCTCGCTTCTCATCAATTTCTTTTTCCGAGTGGTTGGCAAATGTTTTAGAGTGCTCTATTTTTTGTAAGGAAAACGGATCTTTTAGTACAGTAGTGATTTGTTTATGACGTGGTATGTATGCTTAAAGTCAAGTATCCATACGCCATGACCCAGTTAGGCTACGTTCTATAACAACATAATTTAGTTCAATATACTGTTTACATTTTCATTGTTTCGAGGTATGTAAGAAATAGAATGCTACATTCATGTCCGTTTGATACCATTTATCTTACAACTCGTTGTTGTAAGATAAATGGTATCAAACAGGAAACTCATGTATTATTCTCTATTTCTTACATAGCTTTCTTTCACGGGGTAGCTGTGTCATATATACCTGAGGATGAGAGAAAATATATTACCGTGACATGATTCTTTTGTTTTCACTGCACCCACCCTACGTCCACATTTTAGGCTAATTAAGAGGTCTAGCATCTATTCCCCTTGAAGTGAACTTGATAATACAAGTTTCTTATAATCTACCCTCACCTCGAGTATCCGGTAACTTACCTCTGTCGACGGAGATGCGTCCAGTTGGAGTAGCGAGGCATGTAGTCTACAACTGGAGACACGGCACTCAGCACCCATTTCTTGGCGGCGCTGCAGTCGAAGTACGGCTGCGTGAACTGAACCGGAAGCATCCGGTCGTCCTTCTCCGATTGGCTTGGAGACGATGGACCAAAGAAATGAGAATTGAGAAATGCTTGATGGGTGAATCGTCCCGTTTCGTTAGAATACTTTATGCCGATTGTGTATGTGAATTTTGTTAATGAATCCGCATCAGCTGCCACATCAGGAAGCCATTTTGTGTACCAAGGATTCACCTTGTAGCCCGGATGTGTATAATTGGCGCTACGCCCTGCCCCCATATCCGTTACCATGACGACCTTTTTCGTGGGTTCTCTAAGGTAGTTGTCCTGGTCGTTGTAATCATCCCACCTCCACGCCTTCGGTGCAAACAGGTTAAGCGTTCTATTAAAGGGCATCGTGGTGTACCAGTTGGGGTAGCTGCAGTTGGTGTCGAAGTAGATGGCGCTGCCGTTGATCATGTTGGGGTTGGCGTTGACGTCTGCCGTGGTAGACATGTACATGTACATCCAGTTGGGGCTGAGGCGGTAGGAGTGGGTGTCGTTCATCTTCTGTAAGATGTAGCTGTAGAAGAAGGCGCGGTTCAGCGCCATGTTGTGAAGATGAACGAGCGACGTCCGGTTTTTATACCACACCGTGGAGAGCATACGATTGTATTTGGGGATTTGGGACACCGTGTCTGTCCTTAACAACAGCTCGTCCCTGGACTTAGACCGACAGTTTTCTGGATCCACAGCAATTATCCAATCGTTGACTTCATCAAAAGCGTCATATTTCTGCCAAGCGAATTTCCCGCCATACGCCTTTTTCAGTGTTTCTAGAGCTAAGATGCTCAACAAATAGAAGCTTGCTGTGATCACCACTATGTATACTGCGTGCATCTTATAGAGATAAACAGACGTGTGCACGATACTCAATAATCTTTCTTCTGTTTTATGTGTTTTATTTTCTTGCTTTTTATAACCATATAATGGTGAGTTTCTCTGCCATGGAATTTCTTGAATCGCAGCTTATATCCTGAATTAAAGAACAAACGTCATTTCATATTTTACAAACGAAAGCATATCTTTTGAATACCAACAGCCCATATTTCAAAATATGTTTTCAAGAAGCTCATTCGTAACACTGTTGTTATGTTATATACATATACATATACATATACATATACATATATATATATATATATATATATATACACACACACACACACACACACACACACACACACACACACACACACACGTTACGGCAGTTTTATATAATTCCATAATATTTTCAGATGCATGCACTCTAATCTACATACTATAGACAGTAATGAGCTGGGTTTCAAAATCTTATCTTAGTATTCATCTGTTTAAATGAGTTTACTTTGTCAATTAAAATGAACAAGAAAAATGTTGTATTTAAAATTTTAATAATAAATCCCTCATTTTTGCCCCAAAAGCTGGCTAAATCTTTGGACAACTGCTCCTAAAATGTCAACATGTTTTTGTACATGTATACGGGATTATTTCCTTGCTTATGAATGTACATATTATTTAAATGCCACATTGTGCTTACCCAGCATACACAATTGAAAACAACAAATGCTTGTGTATCTATTTAAATGACTGTTTCATAATGATGTCCACTTTAAAACATGCGCGGTGTTAGCCATCCCAACATTTTCAAATGAGAATATTTTTTATTCGACATGGTGGCAATTGCTAATTTTAACTTATTACCAAGTTTGAAACAACAACAACTATTTTAATTTGTATGTATCATTGATGTGCGTGTGAGTGTGTGTGTGTGTGTGTGTGTGTGTGTGTGTGTATATATATATATATATATATATATATATATATATATATATATATATATATATATATTAGGCCCCTGCGAAGCTTCGTATATTCGATTCAATTCGAAATCGTCGCGAAGCTTCGATTCGATGTTTGTGTATTCGGAATTTCGAATATCGTAGTGTACGGACAATTGGAAAAAGAGGGACAAACTATATGTCCAACCGTTAACATTAATAAACAATAAACAATGTGGAAGACAAAGCAGGAAAAAAAATCGTATAAGTAACCTATTAAAGGGACATTCCTGAGTTTGCTGCATTGTAAGATGTTTCCGACTAATAAAATATTTCTACGATTAAACTTACATATTAAATATATTTTCTTGGTTAGAATATCATTGTCTGTATATTCAATGTGTTTCTGGTCGTCTTAATATTTGTAAGAAGCCCAAACTGGATATTTTTTTGGAAATAAAATGAAAATTAACCTAGTACAAATATTAGAACGATAAGAAAAACGTTTAATATACAGCCACTGATATTCTAAACAAGAAAATATATTTAATATGTAAGTTTAATCGTAGAAATATTTTATTAGTCGATAACACCTTAAAACATTGCAGCAAACTCAGGAATGTCCCTTTAACCAAATAATACTAATATCATACGTATTTTTTAGTTTGCTGATTAGTTTCTCATTAGCCCAAATGTAGACTCGTAGCCTCCAGTACTACACTGCTACAAGGTTAATTGAATGATGTTTTATTTTTATTTTTTAAGTACGAGATGAATATTACTTTATTAACAGACTATTTAAATGAACCCTTTTTTATATAAAATTTGGTGATGAGTGTTAATTTTCACATGTTTACTTGAATTATTTTGTGATCTAATTAAAAGCCAATAAATGATCACTTCCAAGATATTATCTCGTGTTAGTTCAACTGTTCAACCTATGTACACATTAGTACTGTTTTTCTATTTAGGGCGCTTTATTATTTAAACGTCAACCTTATGTACGTACACCCAATGCATTGGATATTTATATTGTCTTTCTAATTCCCTTCACTGAGCTGAATATTCCTTCGTGAACTGCATCTGATACGCTTGATTATTCTCCAAGGTATTCGAGATTCGAAATTCGATTCGATTCGAACATTTCCGAATATTCGATTCGAAATTCGACTCGACTGGAACATTGAGATTCGCAGGGCCCTAATGCTAGTACTAAACCAAATATCTTCCGGCTGGGTCAAAGTTTGAGGTGCACCCAACTTTTGATAGAGAAATGAACACCACAAGTCCTGTGATTGGTTATAAATGTGAGTGTGTTGGTTGTAAAAAAAATTAGTTTCATCTGGGCTAAAAATGTATGCAATTTTATTTCATCTAGTACCACTGTGTCAAGTAGCCTTGTGCTTGGAACATGTACGGGGTACCTGTAAAAAAAAGTACTCAAATTTTGTGCGGAACTAGGGTAGTCATAGACGCTACCCATTATCTCAGAAATGAGCAGCTTGACACCCACTTTTTTGTGATTCACTTTAAGGGTGAGGGGTGGTAGTATTTATATCCGTGACGTTTATATCGATTGATACGTTGCAGGCAGGGGTTTTAGCCACATATGTTACTATTGTCGTCTATGGGATTTGATTTGGTAGTATACACCCTATATAGCACATATTCAGTGCATAATAAAAAATATGATTTTATGATTTTATTTAATTAAACTATACTGGTTGATTAATTAGCTGTCACTGGACCACGCAAGTTCACAATGACCTTCATCTTGACACTAATCACTGTACATGGCTCTGAATGGAGTTTGAATCAAAGTTAGCACTGAGGAAAAGTTGGTGTTGGCCTATAATTCATACTGTAAATATTTCAATAATTTCTTTTTACATGGTATTTGACTTGCCATATACAATTGCTCTTAAATATGGTGTTATATATAGGCAACCTGAATTAAGATTTTAAAGGGACATTCCCGAGTTTGTTGCATTGTAAGATGTTTCCGACTAATAAAATATTTCTACGATTAAATTTACATATTAAATATATTTTCTTGTTTAGAATATCAGTGTCTGTATAATCAATGTGTTTCTGGTCGTCTTAATATTTGTAAGAAGCCCAAACTGGATTTTGTCTTCAAATAAGTTCGTACGTACGACAAAATAGTTTTTAGGAAATTAAATGAAATTTAACCTAGTACAAATGTTAGAACGATCAGAAACACGTTTAATATACAGCCACTAATATTTTATGCAGAAAAATATATTTGATATGTAATTACAGTTGTCAAAAAGTCTCCGTTAGTCGATAACATCTGAAACATTGCAGCAAACTCAGGAATGTCCCTTTAATAGCAATTTATTTATATTAAAAATAACATGTGTCATTAGTGGGTTAATGTCTTTAGTTTCCATTAACATAGTTAATTTTTCATGTATGAAATTCTGAAAACTCAAATTTGTAAAGAACTTGATTTGTATTGTCATTTTGACATATTTATAGGGTGCTGAGTTATATTTTAGACGAATTTGTAGTTTTATGCAAAATTTTAAATAAATTTAAAGAAAAACTTCACCAAAGAGGTAAGTAAATTTGTTGTCATTATTGTGCCTTCTGTTCTTAGTTATACATAACAATAAACTTGTTAAACATACCTTTAGATCTCCAGATCAAATATCTTTTTAAATAATCACTTAGTTTGCTCTCATGAAGACCATTTTAGGTTTATACTGGATTTAGAACCAATTTTTTTCAGATTTGATTATCTGCCGCCTTGGCTAAACCAAATAACTTCCGGCTGGGTCAAAGTTCGAGGTGCACCCAACTTTTGATAGAGAAGTGAACACCACAAGTCCTGTGATTGGTTATAAATGTGAGTGTGTTGGTTGTAAGAAAATTAGTTTCATCTGGGCTAAAAATGTATGCAATTTTATTTCATCTAGTACCACTGTGTCAAGTAGCCTTGTGCTTGGAACATGTATGGGGTACCTGTAAAAAAAAGTACTCAAATTTTTTGCGGAACTAGGGTAGTCATAGACGCTACCCGTTATCTCAGAAATGAGCAGCTTGACACCCACTTTTTTGTGATTCACTTTAAGGGTGAGGGGTGGTAGTATTTATATCCGTGACGTTTATGTCGATTGATACGTTGCAGGTAGGAGTTTTAGCCACATATGTTACTATTGTCGTCTATGGGATTTGATTTGTTAGTATACACCCTAATATATATATATATATATATATATATATATATATATATACCTTTTTCTGAAAAGTTATTCAGAATTCTTCGCAATTAAAGGGACATTCCTGAGTTTGCTGCAATTTTTAAGATGTTATCGACTAATAGAGACTTTTTAACGGATATAATTACATATCAAATATATTTTTCTGCATAATATATTAGTGGCTGTACAATAAATGTGTTTCTGATCGTTCTAATATTTGTACTAGGTTAAATTTCATTTTATTCCCTAAAATGTATTTTTTCGTACGTACGAAATTATTTGAAGACAAAATCCAGTTGCTGCTTCTTACACATATTAAGATGAACAGAAACACATTATCTATACAGACACTGATATTCTAACCAAGAAAATATATTTAATATGTAAGTATAATCTTGGAATTATTTTACAATGGAATGTCCCTTTAATATCATACAAGTGGTATAAATTTGCAAAATCGTTTTGAAAATATTAATAGATATTTCATAGTAATGAGCAACCTAAACTACACAAAGACCTGCTATTAGCGGAACGTAAGGATATGTGCAAGAAATAACTTACTTTTCTCGTCCGTTTAAATAGCCATTTATCGCAAAGCAAACAGATGATTTACAAAATTAAATTAGACACTTCTCTTCCCATTGGCCTGCAGAGATGTGCACTTGAATTCAACATTCAGTACCTACGACAAAACTGCTGTCATTTGCGCATGCGTTAGGTAGTTATTAAAGACGTTAACCCTTGGAAAAAGCAGTGCACTTATACCATCGAGTATTTTAATGGGTATCTGATTTAACACAGTTAAGTACAGTCGTTGTCACATAATTTAGCCCATCTATTCATGTGCAATAACGTGACACTGCTTTATTTGAAACAGAAGACAATTTGACCAGCGTGTGCTAACTTAGTGGCGCAGAGCTCGCAGGAGCTGCGATGGGAATTAAAGGCGCAGACCCTAGTTTCAACCCGTTAAAATGAACACTGTTTTGTCAATCTACAAACCTGTAACACATATGGATAAAGTTACAACAGAGTGAAACTAAAGTTTGTGAGGTTCAAACGGGAATATAACGTCTAAAAATAAATTATAGTTTGGCTCCATAACCGTTACTTCTCAGACGAACGTGCGTTTTTAGAATTATGAAAAATGTATTTTCGGGTATTACAGAAACCTGCATGGCCAGAAACACTTCGGATGTACGAAAATGGATAACCTAAACAATAAAATATAACTAACTTCTGATTTTAGTTATCAAAATGGCTCTAATAGTAAAAAATACGTCGTAGTGGTTTAAAACTAGGGCCTGTCACTTTAAACTCAGTCCCATGGGTGGACCTATTTTTCGTCGGTTCAGGTTCAACCAGTATCATACAATTGACTTACAAAATATTGTATACCGGCCTCGGTAGCGTCGTGGTTAGGCCATCGGTCTACAGGTTGGTAGGTACTGGGTTCGGATCCCAGTCGAGGCATAGGAGTTTTAATCCAGATACCGACTCCAAAACCTGAGAGAGTGCTCCGCAAGGCTCAGTGGGTAGGTATAAACAACTTGCACCGACCAGTGATCCATAATTGGTTCAACAAAGGCTATGGTTTGTGCTATCCTGCCTTTAGGAAGCACAAATAAAAGATATCCTGCTGCCTGTCGTAAACGAGTAGCATATGTGGCGAGAGCGGGTTTCCTCTAAAAAACAGTATCAGAATGACCATATGTTTGACGTCTAATAGCCAATGATAAGATAAAAAAATCAATGTGCTCTAGAGGCGTCGTTAAATAAAACAAACTTTACTTTTTACAAAATATCGTGGTATTTGTCTGCAAGAGCAAATAAAAGATCATTTCTTGCTATTGCGTAGGAATAGTTTTTGTGGCTGTTGTGCGATTCGTCTTACAGTGTCGACAAATTGCAGCAATATGTATATTTTTTAATGTACTGGGTTGTCGTTACATAGTCTTCGATTTTCTCTATGAATTTTCAACATTTCACCATTTTTCTTATTTAATTATGATATAACATACATGTTTACTCAAGTAGTCATTGGTCAAACAAATGACCATAGCATCCCATTTTTGAAACTGGTTGTTTCCTCCATATTAGCTGAACTCCATTGAAACTAAACAACAAACCGTTATTCGTGATCAAAATCGTATTTCTGCACAATGCAGAGTCGAAATAACATTTGGCAAAATGGTGATTGACTCCATGAATCTCCATCTAGTGCCTCGTCTATAGGAGGACAGCCACTCCCAAGGAGATATGGTTGCTGGATAGTAACTAGTTTCTGCACCACTCAAAGAGGACTGCCACGCGCAAACTAATTTACTAAATTAAAGGGACATTCATGTGTTTGCTGCATTGTAAGATGTTTCCGACTAATAAAAAATTTCTACGATTGAACTTGCATATTAAATATATTTTCTTGTTTAGAATATCAGTGTCTGTATATTCAATGTGTTTCTGGTCGTCTTAAATATTTGTAAGAAGCCCAAACTGGATTTTGTATTCAAATAATTTTGTACGTACGAAAAAACAATAGTTTAGGAAATAAGAAACACTTTTAATATACAGCCACTACTATTTTATGCAGAAAAATATATTTGATATGTAATTACAATCGTTAAAACGTCTCTGTTAGTCGATAACATCTTAAAAAGTGCAGCAAACTCAGGAATGTCCCTTTAAAACTAACATAGGGCAAAGCTCGCTGGAATAAATGCATAAATAGTTGCATGATTCTTTTTCAAAACAGTGTCGATTTCAGGTGTTCGTGAAAGGTGAGACGACAATATGGAATATCATTACAGTGTTTATTGATGTATCGTAAGACACAACCTCCAAATGTCTACCATAAAACGTTTTGAATGCCCTCAGGGGTCCCTGGACTTCATAACCCTGATGGAACAACCTCTGTGCTAGAATGATATGGCGTTGTTTGAAATCTACATACAGTGAGCATGCCGTAAGATATCTTAGAAGTTATAGTCATCAAAAGCTGGAGCAGAAGGTATATTTCTCGACCTAAAGGGAAAATTGACCATTGGAAAGTTGAAATCATCCCTTTTATCATACAGCTTAGTTTGGAGGCGAGTGTCGCTTTGAATCTCCATACTTCGGAATAACAGGTCATCATAATGCCAATACAAATTTCAGGTTCACCTCTGATATATCGAAGTATGTAGTATGTGCTGTCCTGTTTGTGGAAACATTTACATAAAACTACCTTTCTGCTGTTCGATAGACGCAATCTGTATGAGGGGTTGTGTGCTCTGCCACATTAACATAGTAATCTGGCCAAGAGCTGTGTGCATGTATGTCTAAACCTCAACTGAATTCCAGTGTGTTCTTCTTATGTAATACACTCGAAGAAGCACGACTGAGAGTCAGACGTAATTTGATTAACATGAAATAACTCTTCAACTACAAACTTTCAATCTGTTGACATTATCAGTAGTAAGACCGGCCTCGGTGGCGTCGTGGTTAGGCCATTGGTCTACAGGCTGGTAGGTACTGGGTTCGGATGCCAGTCGAGGCATGGGACTTTTAATCCAGATTTAATACCGACTCCAAACCCTGAGTAAGTGCTCCGCAAGACTCAATGGGTAGGTGTAAACCACTTGCACCGACCAGTGATCCATAACTGGTTCAACAAAGGCCATGGTTTGTGCTATCCTGCCTGTGGGAAACGCAGATAAAAGATCCCTTACTGCTAATCGGAAAGAGTAGCCCATGTAGTGGCGGCAGCGGGTTTCCTCTAAAAATCTGTGTGGTCCTTAAACATATGTCTGACGCCATATAACCGTAAATAAAATGTGTTGAGTGCGTCTTTAAATAAAACATTTCTTTCTTTCTTTCTTTTATCAGTAGTAACGTTTCCTTTCAATCACCTATCTTATTTTACTCGATCTTTTGCTACATATGTATGTATGTATGTATGTATGCAGGGTTTTTGCCAGAGGGTAAAACGGGTATGACGCCATACCCAAATTGTTTGTCAGATTTTATTTTTTAAAGTTAACTTTTTCACAAAATTAATTAGTCTTATCATTACTGTATAACTGTCTTCACTGTAACCCTTAACTTAATCCATTTTCTTTCTGGGGTAGGTCCCCCATACCGCAGGCTGACTGTGGCTCCATTCAGTTCCATAGCGCCATACCCAAAAATTTCTTTCTGGCAGAAACACTGGTATGTACATACGTATGTACGTATGTATGTATGTACGTATGTATGTATGTATATCGAGTTAAATCACTTGCAGACGATATATATTGACATACATACAGACACATAATACTTGTTACATGTATATAATCCTCTAATGCTACTGATTGGTGGCTTTGAGAGAAATAAAAGTATGTTGTGTTCTGGTCTGTTATGATACGATGGTACTGGAATATTCTCAAATAGTAACAAATATTGATTCATTTGAAATTGCCGTGTAACATTACTCATCAAACAGATCTGAAAACGTGACATCGTTGAATAGGGTTGACGTAAATTGAGATGACACAACGCAATTACTCGCTCCGGTGAGTTTGAATGGCGGAGGCAGTTTATATTCACGTTTCATAGTGGAGCACCGTGCAAACTTTTAATTAAAAAAAAAGAGGGGGAAAAAGAATAAGAATAAAAAAAACAATTAACTTATTTTATATACATAATATAATATATTCTTACTTTTCAAGATAGAATACATCTTTAAGTATATCCATATAATGCAGTTTTAATCCACTCCTTAATACACTGAATATCACAGTGCGTCATACACGTATGCTAACACAGAGAAAAATGCAATTGAAACATCGGCTTCTGAATGGGATTATATTCAAGGGGTCCAACCTAAACCGTATGATACGTGCTTGAACTTCGTATACCACTACCAAAATGGCGGATAAAGCTCGCTTCGATACACGACGCTGAGTACATTTTGTCTTACAGCTGCTTGCTAAATGCATTTCGGATTAAAATAATACTGCGATACGGCTCTAGAATGAATATTCTATCCATCTCTTTACGTAATTCTCGATTTTGTTCAAACGAAAAAAAGCTACTGAAGACAAATCTTGTTGTTTTGACGGTCGATGTCGATGATGATACCAGTGGTGATGAGGACACTGATCATGACAATTATACTAAATAAACAGTAATTGTATTTTGCCTTAAAGGGACATTCCTGAGTTTGCTGCATTGTAAGATGTTTCCGACTAATAAAATATTTCTACGATTAAACTTACATATTAAATATATTTTCTTGGTTAGAATATCATTGTCTGTATATTCAATGTGTTTCTGGTCGTCTTAATATTTGTAAGAAGCCCAAACTGGATTTTGTCTTCAATTTTTTTTTTTTAGGAAATAAAATGAAAATTAACCTAGTACAAATATTAGAACGATCAGAAACACGTTTAATATACAGCCACTAATATTCTAAACAAGAAAATATATTTAATATGTAAGTTTAATCGTAGAAATATTTTATTAGTCGATAACATCTTAAAACATTGCAGCAAACTCAGGAATGTCCCTTTAAGACCTGTGAATGTGACCTGTATATGCGTATCTTGTGCTCTCAGGACAGTGATTGTAAAATAAATCAAGATATGACTCATGACTTATTTTTTACTCATCCTCATAATGTGATAGCATAGTTGCATTTTAAGGGTTGTCTACCATAAGTAGTTATTAATATATGTTATGAACGGCACACTATACAGTACATAGCCGTAAAACATCATCGCCAAATAATTTCATTTTTTTACTAACATGATGCTTCACTGGGTGGGATTTAACTCATTCGTCAGAGCACTCACCTGAGATGGTTTTACCAAAGTCCCCCTCGGTGGCTCATTGCTCTGATCGTTCCAACCAATAACCCACGATTGTTTTGTGCTGTCCTGTCTGTATGAAAGTGCCTATAAAAGATAGCGGGTTTCCTGCAAGACTACCTGTCAGAATTACCAACTGTTTGACATTCAGAAGCCGATGATTACCCAGTGCTTGGCACCCCTTGACGTTTTTAATGAACGCCCGGATGCTCCCTGGCGATCTCCGCCACCGTTGCCGCCGTGTGTGTGTGTGTGTGTGTGTGTGTGTGTGTGTTTGTGCAATATATTAGTCCTAATTTTTATATCGAAATAACCTGTTAAAAATCCATACACTTATATTGTATCTTAACAGAAACATTCACGGATCAGAGTTAAAGACGTACAATGTAGCACACATGATCTTTGTTTTGTTTTGTTTTCTCCCCTTCAGAATTGCTTCTGGTTTTTATCACGTCTAGAGTGCAAACGTAAGTGTGCGTATCCGGTTTCAGTCTCACTCTGTAAATAATTTCTCAAACTCTTTAAGTGGTCAGATATTAGGGCCAGAGCATCAAACAGTAATGCATATCATAAAACACGATCCATTCAGCTTACACAAACGTTGTATATAAGCAACCCCTCCATTACAGACCTTCTTGGAACTTTAGCACCATAATATGATCCCATTCAGAAGCCGATGTTTCAACTGCATTGTTCTCTGTGTTAGCATAAGTGTGATATACAGTGTATCAAGGAGTGGATTAAACTATATTATATGGATATACTTAAAGATGTATTCTATCTTGAAAAGTAAGAATACAGGGCCGTACCCTCCGGGGGGGGGGGGGGGGCAGGGGGGGGCGGCTGCCCCCCCATGAGAATCTTGTCCTTTTTTTTTTTTTTTATATATCTCCAGTAATAGCATAGAAATGTTTAATCTTTATAGTATGTTAAAAATTATTTATAAAATTTAGTGCCCCCCCATGGATTTTGGTCAGGGTACGGCACTGGAATATATTATATTAAGTATATAAAATAAGTTTAGCGCGTGTGTGCGTGTGCAGAAAAAAATACATATAATGAGATTGATGGATGAATACATGAAATTTCATAAGATCTAATTCTAGTATAAACGGTTCTCGTTTTCTCTGTATATTTAGTTTATTAAATATTTAACGCATACATGTATAAACAGTTCGTGTGTGTGTGTGTGTGTGTGTGTCACATAAGAGATTATTTATCAAGGGGGGGGGGGTGCGGCTTCATGACGTCAGCGATTTCATCACGCTTAAATCAAAGATTTCATACTTAAAGGGACATTCCCGAGTTTGCTCCATTGTAAGATGTTTCCGACAAATAAAATATTTCTACGATTAAATTTACATATTAAATATATTTTCATGTTTAGAATATCAGTATCTGTATATTCAATGTGTTTCTGGTCGTCTTAATATTTGTAAGAAGCCCAAACTGGATTTTGTCTTCAAATAATTTCGTACGTACGAAAAAATCTTTTTTAGGAAATAAAATGAAATTTAACCTTTTACAAATATTAGAACGATTAGAAACACGTTTAATATACAGCCACTAATATGTTATGCAATTTTTTTTATTTGATATGTGATTACAGTCGTCAAAAAGTCTCTGTTAGTCGATAACATCTTAAAACTTGTAGAAAACTGAGGGATGTCTCTTTAACAAATGTATTTTAAGTAAACATTGTCTTCAAATACACATTTGGACAAACTCCTGTATTGATCATTACATCGATTTTTAAAACAAAAACTGGAATGTACACTGTAAGAGTGACGTCAGTATTGCATCAGTTCTTAAAATAAAAGTGTACACACCCTTCTAGAGGCGGGCCTAGTGACGTCAGTGATTTCGTCATCTTGCATCATCCTCTACTGCGCAGTTTGGCGGCCATCTTGGATGATGCAATAGTGTAATTGATATCCCCCTATAGTGGGGTCCTTACTACTAACGTAGCTCGTGTTGCTACGATAAGGTTGATATTTGAAAGTGGTATCTGGTCACGTTGGGTCCACATTTCACGAGATGAGAGACCTCTTGAGCGAATTCATGAATTGAGACGTGCGACAGCAATTGAACGTGTCAGTGGGGTTGTTACGCCTCCAGTGGGATCCTGGCATAGTAATACATGTCTCAGCTCCTGAATGGCTCGTTCAACCATAGGGTTCTTGTTTAAATTCTTAGCTCTGCCAATTTCTAGTCGTAAGCCGTGGCGCTCAAGCAACTTGTCATTCTTGAGTGCAGCGAAACCAGGTGCAGGATCAACACGAACTACAGCAGGTGGCCCATCAAGTGGTTTAAGGTTTAAGCACAACTGGACCATAGCGTTTCGCAAGGTCTCACTACGTTTGTTCTCTATCATACAGGCTGCTATATAAGAGGTGACACATTCTCGAACCACAAAGATTAATTGACGGTAATTTTTCATAACATCAGCAGCGAATGATTGACCAATGGTGTCAGGAGCATCACAGGTGGACTGTGTAGTAAGAGTGTGAGGTAACTTGGACAATGAAGAACACTGATGACAACTGCTGGTAATGCGTTCAATTGTGGTGTCCATATAAAGAGCATAGAAGTACCGACGCACCACAAGCTTCAGTTGATGACATGATGGGTGATTAAGTTTTATGTGTAAAGCTGTGATAAGACCATCAAGTATTTCTCGTGGTACAATACTGCATTCACGTACAGGTACTAATTGCTCAATGCGTTTCACAACGAGAAGACCATCTTTAGCAATGGATGCTACGTTAAGATAACGTGATTAATTTGTATGTGTAAAGCTGTGATAAGACCATCAAGTATTTCTCGTGGTACAATACTGCATTCACGTACAGGTACTAATTGCTCAATGCGTTTCACAACGAGAAGACCATCTTTAGCAATGGATGCTACGTTAAGATAACGTGATTAATTTGTATGTGTAAAGCTGTGATAAGACCATCAAGTATTTCTCGTGGTACAATACTGCATTCACGAACAGGTACTAATTGCTCAATGCTTTTCACAACGAGAAGACCATCTTTAGCAATGGATGCTACGTTAAGATAACGTTTAATGTCTGATGTTTGTGAGTTTTCTGAAAGGACGCGTCCCTTGTTTCAGATGGGCATGTGTACGTCGCAGGTCTGGATATTCGGACTGAATAGACAGCCATGCAGCTCTGCTGGTGTAAGGTATATCAGCACGCCCACTCATGATATCCTGAACCGAAATTCCTCGAACAACCGAATCTTCTGTACGTTGTACAAAGGAGCATACTTGACAAGACGTGTCACCACAGTCTGGTGCATTGCGACTGGCAAAATCAGATGGTATGTTAGCAGACCCAGATAAGTGTTGAACGGAGGCTTGGTACCGGCTAACGGTGGAGAGAAAGGTGGAAACACGTGGGCTTGCAGAGAATTCACCTCGGCACAGCTTCTCAAAGGCTTGAACACAAGGTTTGCTGTCCGTAAGAATGCATGCCTTGTGTTGGATTGGATGATGTTCGGAGAGAAATGTTTTGTGGCCACAGCGATGGATAAAGCCTCTACTTCACATGATAACCACAGGATCTGTCTCTCTCGAAGAAGCTTTGCGCTGAAGAAACCGACAAGATGCAGTTTACCTTCCCGAGTAATATACAATGTAGCACCAATGCCATTTTGTTTCACGAAGCCATCGATTACTATCCACAGCTGATCATCAGGGCGAGGTAATGTAATTGTTCAGTTGGAGTGATGAGCCATCTGAGCAGATTTAAAGGCATGTACTAAGATGCCAGACCAGTTGACTGTCTTGAGGCTGTTTCCCTGCTTGTTCGTTGTCAAGTGGTGCGATGTGGCTGGTGCAATGTGGGAGAACACAAGCCAATACTTTGTATGAGCCAATGAATTATCAAAAACCATGAATCTTTTTGGGCGGAGGACATGAGGAAAGGGCAGCTATTCTATGCGGAGTTGCGGTGTTAGTACTTTGCTTCCACTTCCATCCAAGAATGATAACAGATAAAGGACAGATGACAGTCTTATTGACTTGGAGAGCATCAAGCACACGGTGCCAAGTAGCCAAAAGACCATCGAGGGTATCAGCTCCACAATACAAATCATCGGCCAACTTTGTGACAACACCATCCTGTAAGAGATGACCAAGAACTGGACACATGAGCAGTTTCAGAACCGGACATACCCATAGCACACCTGGAATACACGCGAATTCCCTTGAATGGTGTCGCCACACCACAATACTTCATAGAGTGACGTGCCAATGGTATCTGGTAGAATGCATGTGTAAGGTCAGTCGTAATTATGTACTTCCATGATGCAAGGCGTCGAAGAACTTAATCAACATCTGGCATAAGTGAAGGTTGAGGTTTCCGTATCTGCCTACATCTGCGAAAGCTGTGACTAGCTGAAACTAGTTTTCTTAACTAGGAACGATGTGTTAAGGTATTCCATGGTGATACCCACATCTTCTGGACGTCGGAACACTCCTAGTTCTTCTAATTCATCAAATTTGTTCTGAAGATCGACTAGCTTGTCACAAGAATACTGAGGGACGCGGCCCTTAAGTTGAGGAGGTTGTACATATTCACAATTGCCTAAAAATGCCCCGAAGCGTCGTTGTATCCTGTGTTGACAGGACTGAAAATCCCATCATACTGGTGTAACAGGGTTTTGAACTTAGTTAACATATCCTTTGGAAGTATGTTATCTGGGCCTAAGTGGACAGTATCAGAACGCGATGTAGACTGATCTTCAGATTTATCACATGAAGGAGATTATGAAGAGTTGATATCAACTTCTGTAGGAAATGGACACAGAATGTACCTGACAGAAATGCTCATGCCGTTTTAAAGTCTGTGGTTGATCAGTGAGGTTGGGAATACGGATCTTGCCTGTAACACTGTTGAACATATCTGGAGAAGGCCACATGGTGGTGTTAGGGAGTGACGAATTGTCTAAGCGTGGTTCTACGGCAAAATCATCATCAATAGTAGATAGGTCCTGTGAGAGCTCCACTTCGATGTACTCACCCGTCCAGATAGTAGATAATATTCTTGGAGCATATAACACATGAGTACGACGGACTGTGTGATGAGGAGCGGTACTATGCGACCCATATAGGTAAGTACTGCCATCTCCAAGGATGATTTCATGTCTGGCTGGGCGGATGGTCACACCATTTTGTTCAATGTGGGGAATGCCTGCTAGTATGTCTACATCAAGGTCTTCAACAACGAGTCCCTCAAACAGGAATTCGCGATTGTGACGGACAACAATGAACAGTGTTTCTGCTACAACTTTTAAAGGGGACAGACCATCTGCTTGGTGAGCATACTGGGAACTTTTATGTATGTGGACTGTCGATTGTAAGTCGGGCCAAACGATGACCATAAAAGGCTGTCATGTATTGCGACTGTTTGACTTGAACTGGGCAGGCAGTAGTGCTACGTGTGCAAGTAGGTAACCTATTCTGTGAAGTAAGGTTGTCATCGTTGTCCTCGGGTTCAGATTCAGAGTCGTCAAGTATGTGGGCAATTTGTGGGAGGTATGAGCACTGACTAAGAAAGTGATTGTAGTTTACACGTCCTGCTGTTTGGCATAGTGGGCACACTTTAGAAGGAATAGAATGTTGTGGGTTTTTTTAAAGATGTTATAGTCTGCCGGTTCAAGTAAGATTTATGTTTGTCTTTAAACAGTGGCGAAGCGGTTCGCATAAACTTAACTCTTCATCTTCTTCGATCACTGATCCATGGTGGGTAATGCCACAGTTACGACGTAGAAGATTGTCTTCAATGAAGGCAGACAGACGTTGGAATAGGTCTTCAGGGCGTTCATCTGGGAGGAGATGGATGTCACAAAAATCTAGAAAGAGTCCACCAGTGGATTAAAAGCCATAATGAAGCCGTATGACTTGCCAAATACTGTCCATTGATGTAGAGTTCTTTACGATTGTTTTGCGTGAAATAATGGGGCAGAAATTGGCAATTTGGGCCAACATTAATTCTAAAATGGTAACAGGTCGTCTGGCTTCTGGGACATCCTCATCGTCATTAGCGAAACCCCGAAGATGAGATGTACGTGTTTTCTTGGCCCATGTGACACCGTCGACAAGAAAGGGGGCGAAATTGGGGTCTAATGATATATTTTGTTTCCAGTTCTCAAACGAATTTACTGTCTTTGGTTTCGATAAACACCATTGTTTGGGGACTGTGTGTGTTAGCCATGTTTTGGAGTGTTACCGTAACAAATACCTCAACGCTATTCGCCGGGCCGGTCCTTTACAATATGTGTGTGTGCTCGAATACGAAGCGTGAGTCGATCTCGCTGCCACCACGCCAGTAATAATAGAATGTTAATAGCACAGAACCTAATAACCACAAGTAACAGAACAATTGTGACTTCATCAGCTACTTTATTAGCCACAACACGAATTCACAAAAGCCGAACTCCAAACAACAGGAACCCGGAAACGGAAACCAATATATTAAAAACATTGCTGCTTTCCTAACAACAATGCTTGCTAAATACTTAACCACTATGGCATTTAATAAATTTATAATATAAAGACCTCACATTGTTGTTATGCTTTATTTTCTATGGTGTTCAATGTTTTTTGCAGAAAGATGAACTTATTATTAGGCTACTTATTTATGGTTTTGAATGTTTCTGCAGAAAAATATAATTTTTGTGGTTTCCAATATTGCGAATAATATTTTCATGCTCATATACCACTAGAGTTTCGTGCATGTCCGTCCCGGGGCCTGTTTCTGGATAGTCAGGGGACAGAAAAATAATAATAAAGCGGACAATTTTTAAATTTACATCCAAAAATTAAATAGTGAACCTTTAAAATTTTGATGCACATCTCTAATATAATTAATAAAGAAAATTCTACTCATTAAATTTGGTCGCTAAATTAGATCGGGTGATCAAAAAGAAATTAGATAAGCTCGGTGGCCTGACTGGTGGACTATTAAACGTGTTTCTGATCGTTGGCTATACCATCACGGGTTGGGGTTTTTCGTCTTAAAATTTATTTTATATAAAATTTTATATTGCAATTAGTTTCCGGCATTCTTCGTAATTCACCCGAATCATTTCGTATACCCTCTGCATAATCCCGAATGTTTTCAAAATCTTTTTAAATCACTGGCATGATTTTGCAAGTAAGGTTTTGATTGGTCGAATGAAAGGTCAACTGGACATGAGCTCCAACGGGCTGCTGTTAGATCCACATGTAATAGTGGAGCTAATTTTAATTAGATTGTGGACTGGTGGCAGTGTGTGGCGCTACCAGTCTTCCTATGCGCTCTCTATTATTAATAACAATATAATTATTATTATTATGCTTTGCTTTATATTTGCAGATTTGACTTATTAAAATGTCGGATATCTGGTGCTGAACGCCCTTCCGTACATCTGATTATCATGTTATTAAGCACGTGGATTTCGTTAACGTTGCCCTACGTTATGACGTCACCATTGTTACTTTATATCACCTGGCAAACGTGGACTATTTGAAGATCTCATAATGCATGTCGATATGTAGTGTCCTGAATTGTAATCTTTGATTTTACGTTTAATAAAGTCTATCGTGAATAAAACAAAGGGACGGCCCTGGTGTTTATATGCACTTCCAAACAGAGCTTCACATACCACCGACGAGAGGGAAAATGGCCTGTTGGGTATAATGAAGGGTTCGATCCTAGAAACTGTTGCTCTTCACCTGAATGCTATGTTGCTGATAGATGTCCTTTTATGGACTTTAAACTACAATATATATATACATACATACATACATACATACATACATACATACATACATACATACATACATACATACATACATACATGCATACATACATTAAAAATAAGTAGGGGATATTCCATTTCAAATATATGTTCCCCCTCAAAGAGCATGAAAAAACGCACAGATTGTTTTGATCGCGAAGCACGTGACGTGAAGTTGCGCGTGCGAAAGGTCCGATTTGAAATTGAACACATGGGGCCGGTTTCTGCTCGCCAGTTTAAACCTGATTGTGGTTTAAACTCGGTTCAAACTCGGCTCAACTAAAATTCTCATTTCTCGTTGCAAATCAACTTTGAATCTTGGATCAAAGTCTACTTAAAGGGACATTCCCGAGTTTGCTGCAATTTTTAAAGGGACATTCCTGAGTTTGCTGCAATTTTTAAGATGTTATCGACTAACAGAGACTTTTTAACGATCGTAATTACATATCAAATGCATGTTTATGCATAAAATATTAGTGGGTGTATATTAAACGTGTTTCTGATCGTTCTAATATTTGTACTAGGTTAAATTTCATTTTATTTCCTAAAATATTGTTTTTTCGTACGTACGAAATTATTTGATGACATAATCCAGTTTGGGCTTCTTACAAATATTAACACGACCAGAAACACATTGAATATGCAGATACTAATATTTTAAACAAAAAAATATATTTAATATGTAAGTTTAATCGTAGAAATATTTTATTAGTCGAAAACATCTTACAATGTAGCAAACTCAGGAATGTCCCTTTAAGATGTTATTGATTAACAGAGACATTTTAACTATTGTCTACACTTACTGGACTCAAGATGGCAATATCTTTGCAAAAGTAACTGAACAAAGTAACAAAGTTAAAATCATGGAAGACATCCAAACTCTGAAATAAACAGTTGGTATTGCACATAAACATGTTCTCTTTTAGTTGTGACTAATTGCATAGTGTATATTAGTGGTTACATACGAATCAGTAATATCTATCATTGCATAATTATAATGTAGACTAATAAATAGTGTGTGTGTGTGTGTGTGTGTGTGTGTGTGTGTGTGTGTGTGTGTGTAAGTATATATATATATATATATATATATATATATATATATATATATATGTATATGTATATATATATGTATATGTGTTAAATAAAATGAGAGCTACCAATGACAATTTGTATGTGTATATGCATGATAAATAATGTCATGTCCCTGTGTGAGTGAAGGAATGTATGTATATAACAGAGCTCATATATTTTCATTGTAAATGTTTATTTATGAATACTTATCCATATTCAGTATATAATATATAAAGAAAACATTGAAAACATTGAACTTTAAATAATTACCCAAAGTGCCTGTAATTTTCACAATCATACACATGTTGTAACTATAATATTAAGTAACAAACATAGTTAATTGATTGCATATAACATTATTATACAACAATTTACATAAAATATATAAAACAGTATTATATATGTGAACTCAGGTGTACTCATAATGGATCAGTATACTACAGGTGTATACATTTCCTACTTGCAAAAGGCACTGTGCATGCATAATAATATATCGCCATGTTCACATACATATAACAGATGAATATATAAAATATAAGTGAATACTTACCCAAGATGTACAGGTATATTATTGTACCCTCATACATGTAACATATGATTATAAAACTGTACAGACTATATGTTGGATATGTGTGAAAGGTTGATATACATCCATATATAATTACTTACTCAAAGTGTACACTAGCATGTATAGCATTATACCCTAATAGGTGTTACACAGATTGTATATAACTGTATAAACTATGCTTAAGATGTGTGTGACATGATCATCAGGGCTCACATTCTGAATTATATTAGTTTAGCTAAAGTTCAGATATGTTGGGTATTTCTTTGAAACATATTACAAAATGGCTAATTTAAACAAAATTTTATTATACAAATACTAAATGTTATAATCACTTTGTATAAAATTTAGCAATGGGTAAAGTGAGCCCTGGATCATTACCTATGTGTGAATACTTACCCAAGATGCACAGGTATAGCATACCCTCATATAGGTTACATGTGATTATATAACTGTAAGGACTTATATATGACAGATAATCATTTATCTATATGTGAATACTTACCCGTGTGTCTCATGCCATACCCTTATTGTATCTAAATATATCTCAGATAATTGTTTTTATTTTATTATTTTTAAAGAAAACCAAAAAGCATACCTGTCACTGTGTCATTATATTCTTTTAAACTCTGTTTTCTACCAAATTATTTTTATGCAATAATAGTAAAATTAATCACATCCACATATATATGGCAGATAAATATATAGTAATATTGAGTATGTGATTATGGATATATATCTTAAATATGCGTAGTTACTGGATACCTGTGCTATTATATTCCTCGACATTTGAAATATATACTTAACTTATAATAACTGCAATGAGGAATTTTATTTCTAACTAAAATGTCTGCTTGTTACATTTGTAACATAATTATGTTTGTCCATTAATTTCATAAAGAGTTACATGAAAAACACAGAACATGTGAGTATGTGTGGGTACTGCACATGAATATGTAAGTGTACATATGAATGTGTTTGTATGCCTATGTATGACCTAAAGTACTAATCAAAATTACACCCATGTGATTATCCAGTCTTATATATTAGTTGTGAAAATCTCTGGAATGAAAACCATAAAAATGTGTCAGTATTATCATGACCTGTTATGGTATTCAAACAACCGGTAGAAAAAATGACAATAAATGACCTGTTACAGATAGAAATATTAGATGTATTTACAATTTTACTGCAAAACATATGTAATTTGGAACAGACTATAACACCCAGGTTTATATTGATTACACTTGACAGGTGAAATCACAAGTACTAAGCTAAACAGAGAGGTGGTCTCAGGTGTGTTCAATATCAAACTGGGTGTTATAGTCTGTTTCATATTACATATGTTTTGCAGTAACATTGTAAATAAATCTCTTATTTCTATCTACAACAGGTAATTTATTGTCATTTTAGGTACCGGTTGTTTGAATACCGTAACAGGTCATGATAATACTGACACATTTTTATGGTTTTCATTCCAGAGATTTTCAGAACTAATATATAAGACTGGAAAATCACCTGGGTATAATTTTGATTAGTACTTTAGTTAGCTGTCAACAATACCATTTGTCTTATAAATCATTCAATATCCTTGACATTTGTCTCCATTGAAATAATCGCCCTTGTAAACCTTAATCAGTTAAGAGGAATGGCATTCCCTGTGATATACGTTTTTGTTTAAAACTGTCTTGTTAATACTTTCACTATCTCTTTCCTTAACTTTGTACCTACAATTAGATCACGTCACGTGCAAAACCACCACCAATTTCTCATCTTCATGTTGACTAGCCTGCCTGACCTCTGTATAAAGGAATATATTAATATTTTCAAATTGCCCATAGAAGCTTACAGAGCGTCTATCGGGCTTTTCAATATTAGGGTGAGATCATGGAGTTATCGCATTCGATCCACATTTAACTTTGATAGTTTGTACATGTTCGATGAATTCGTAGAATTCAAGTCTCCGTTTTTCTCCATATCCATGGCTACAGCTCTCATGACTTGTTTTTACATAATTCAGATGTTACAAAAATCAAACCCGATTCTTCTTCTCATTCTAATTTTATTGTGCAATGTGCAATCAAATCCCGGGCCAAACCAAAACACTGAAAATTATGAACAGTTATCAATCTTCCACTTAAATATACGTAGCTTACGCAATAAACTGTGTATACCAGAACTTTCGGAAATTCTTACTGACTTTCACATCCTATGCTTCACCGAAACCCATCTTGATAATCAGGTATCCAATAAGGAAATAATGATAGAGCACTATGACGAACCGTACCGAAGGGACCGTACCAATCACGGAGGGGGTGTCGCAGTTTATGTCGATTCACATCTAGCCCATACACGACGATACGACTTAGAAACGCCTCATGACGAAATAATATGGGTACAAATTAAACTTAAACAGAAATCACTACTATTATGCGTGGCAAACCGCCCAGATACAACACAGACAACATTCTGGGACAGGTTAGACTATTCGATAGAAAAAGCTTTAGGTATATGCGGCAACATTATTATTGTCGGTGACCTCAATCAAGATTTATTCTCGTCAAAACGAAACAAGCTGCACGAGTTAATAATGCACAAACACTTGTTCAATGTAATTGACACCCCGACATGTGTAACAGCGAACAGTGCGACACTTATTGACCCAATTCTTATCACAAATGCATGTGAAATCGACGAGAGTGGCGTTATACCGTTATCCGCGATTGTTAGCGATCATAAAATAACATACATTTTATTAAATAATTTTAAATGCACTGCTAGAGCATACGAAAGAGTAATATGGCTTTATAATAAAGGTGATTTCGAAAATAAATTAATTACGAATGAACCATGACAATTAATATTTGAAAATTCTGAAAATGTTGATATTGCATGTGATAAATTTGAAACTAATTAAAAATCACATTAAAAATAGTATACCGCATCGCACTTTACCATTCGACCTAACGATAAACCATGGTTTGATAGTAAACTACGAAAAGAATTACGAATTAGATACAGTCTTCGAAAAAAAGCGCTAAAATCTAAACCACCAACTGATGAACGTAAATACAAAAATCAAAGAAACAAAGTTAATAATATGAAAAAAAAAAGCTAAAGAAGAATTTGCTAACTCCCTAGACGAAAAACTAAGAACACTTTGTAGTGAAAATAAAACCACGTGCTGGCAATATATGAAATTTATTTTGAAAACATCGATACCACAAACCATTATACCACCACTTAAAGATGCAACATCAGATGTGCCTGTATCATATACGAATTTTGAAAAAGCAGAAACGTTAAACAATTATTTTCTATCAATTTCATCAGTTGATGATGCAAACATTGCACTTCCGAGTTTTGGACAACGTTGCAGGGAATCTTTGGAAACCTTGACAATAACCACTGAAGAAAGAATAGACATTATTAAAACAGTAGCTCCTAATAAAGCAAGTGGCCCAGATGAAATAAGCCATAAACTACTAAAACGTATTGCCAATTCCATTTCGATTCCTCTTCAATTGCTCTTTAATAAATCACTGATCTCAGCAGAATTCCCTACTAATTGGAAAATTGCCCACGTAAAACCACTTTTCAAAAAAGGAAATAGAAGTTCACAAACAAATTACAGACCTATATCATTAATAAGTTGTGTTGGAAAACTATTTGAGAGAATAGTGTTTAAACACCTGTATAATTATTTCACATTCAATAATCTACTTTATAAGTATCAGTGTGCATACCGGCATAACGACAGCACCGTGTACCAATTAATTGAATTGTATAATAAAATGTGTAAATCATTGGACAATAAAGAATATTTCTGTGCAGTTTGCTGTGACCTGTCCAAGACCTTTGATCGGGTATGGCACAGGGGTTTAATCTATAACTTAAACAATATGGCATCAGAGGCAATCTCTTAAAATGGATTAATAATTATATTTCTAATAGGAAACAAAGAGTGTATATAAATGGAACGTTATCAAATTATGGAACTCTAAAGGCTGGAGTACCTCAAGGATCCGTTTTAGGTCCCTTACTATTTTTGATCTATGTTAACGATATTGCTGATGAACTAGACTGTGTAACAAGGCTATTTGCCGATGATACAAGTATTGGAATATCGTCAAATGACATTTCAATTATAGAACGCGATCTAAACATTAATTTGTTGAAACTTTATGAATGGTCAAACAAATGGTTAGTTACATTTAACCCGAAAAAAACGAATGTATTATTGTTTTTTCTAACCAAATTAATTAATGAACCATGTCTTGTATTTTGTGACACAACTTTAAACAAATCAAAAACGCATAAACATTTAGGTTTAACTTTAGCAGATGATGCAAAATGGTTTAGTCATATTCTAAATGTATGCACATCAGCATCGGTAATGATTTCAGTATTAAGGAAATACAGATTGCTATTAAATCGTAAAACTGTAATGCGAATATATAGTACTTTCATTCGTCCCGTCCTAAAATATGCTCCAGAGGTCTGGGATGGCTGTTCCCAATTAAACGCAGATAATTTAGAAAAGGTACAACTAGAAGTTGCAAGGGTAATCACTGGCATGCCTAAATTTGCTTCACGTAATTCACTATATATTGAAACCGGTCCTACAACACTTAGTGAAAGGAGAAAAACCAAAAAAACAAACTGTGTACAATGTTTAAAATAATGAAAGGAATGACTCCCGATTTCTTAACTAATTGTATTCCACAAAGATTAGAAGAAAGGGTTCCTTATATGTTAAGAAATCGGAAGGATATATCTACACCTTTTGCTAGAACCTGCTTATTAAAATCATCATTTATTTATTCAGCAATTGGTTTATGGAATATTTAAGCCCAGCAATTAAAAAGTGTGAAACAATATCGTCTTTCAAAAAAGCAGTAACACCAGTGGTAAATAAAGTTCCATATTATTTTTTCTGTGGAAAAAGAATACAAAATATATTGCATACTAGATTACGACATGGATGTAGCCCTTTAAACGCCGATTTGTACAGATGCGGACTTACCACAGACCCTTCATGTAACTGTGCATACAGATTAGAAAACAATATCCATTTTTTTCTTACAGTGTAAACAATATGAACAACAGAGACTGATTCTATGTAATTCCTTACAGCTTTTTCAACCAATAGATTTACAGTTACTGTTATATGGTAGAAGCACATTACGCGATGCCAATAATAAAGAAATATTTATTTATGTTCAAATATATATATATATATATATATATATATATATATATATATATATATATATATATATATATATATATATATATATATATATATATATATATAAACGTATCGTTTCGATTAATAAAATATTATTTAAATTACCATACGGATTATTTGTAAATGTGATAGCGAATTTAACTGCACGTGATGTACTATTTGTGTAATCTTTTGTATCATATTTGTTTTTCTTTCCTTCACATTCTTTTGTATATAATATATTTCCTTACACTGCAATCAAGCCATAAAATCTGTTTATACTAGTATACAATCCAGAGTTCATCATTCCACCTTTCCCCTGCACTGTTGAAATAGACCAATAAGTTCGCCTATTGCATAAATAGATCTAGTTTCGCCCTGTTTTTTTATAATTTGTATGCTCCCGAATAATGCTATAAAAGTCGAAGTGTAATTGGTCGATATTCAAATTGTTATTTATAGATGAAATGTCACCTGGACATGGGAGTCCACGCAATGCTGTTAGATCTACTGGCAGACCCAGTAGAGCTAATTTTAATCAGATTGACCAGTCCATTGCAATGTTTCTTTGGTTGAAAACCACATGTCGTTGGCGATAATTACAACATTTATCAGTAGTACTACAAAACATCAGTAGTTGTAACTGGTACAGAATGCACTGAAATAACTGTATACAAAACATAGAACTAATTTTAATTGCTAATTTATATTTTATTCAGTGGCAAAGTCAGAAATTAAAGGGACATTCCTGAGTTTGCTGCATTGTAAGATGTTTCAGACTAATAAAATAATTCTACGATTAAACTTATATATTAAATATATTTTCTTGTTTAGAATATCAGTGTCTGTATATTCAATGTGTTTCTGGTCTTCTTAATATTTGTAAGAAGCCCAAACTGGATTTTTGTCTCCAAATAATTTCTACGAAAACAAAATATTTTAGGAAATAAAATGAAATTTAACCTAATACAAGTATTAGAACGACCAGAAACTCGTTAAATATACAGCAACTAATATTTTATGCAGAAATATATATTTGCTATGTAATTACAATCGTTAAAAAGTATCTGTTAGTCGATAACATCTTAAAAAGTGTAGCAAACTCAGGACTGTCCCTTTAAGTACTTCATTTCAAATAACTTATCCATCTGATGAGGTTGACCATCTAAAAATGAACTATTTTAAGGACTATGGGTTTAGTATACATATTATTTCAATATGGGCTATTTTGAATAGACATTTTTATCTTCAATTTTTAAAGATCTACAGTTGACTTCAACTGTAAAAGTATATACAAATGTTGGTTTTATCAGTCATTCAACTCACTGCATTCTTGGACTGGACAATAATATATCAGCGGTGGATCCATGATTTGTTTTTTAAGGGAAGGGTGGTAGGTTTAAAAAGGCAGCTATAGGACTCATAGTGTCAAAGTCAAAATTACATTAACCTGCATTACATAATAAACTTCTGCAGAAACATCAGCTGACCACAATATTACATACCCAACTAATTTTTTTAATTGTACATATATTTATCTGGATTTTCCATGTATTTTGAAATTTGGGGATGGGGGTGGGGCGGGGTACACCCCTAAAACCTTTTCCCGGGATCCGGGATTGATTATTTTATATGCATTATGCATATAAATCTAATTACATTGATTTAATTAATTTAGAAAACTTATTAAAATGGATATACGGGTACTGAATTCATGCACCATATACCGTACTTGGGGCAAGTGAATGATCCTTTTTTAGCCTTAAAATATGTTATTTTAATGACAATTTAGTTGAAATATTAATAAGGAAAATGCTAATAAAGGTATTTTAACCCAAAATAAGGCTTATATTTAAAAACATTTCACTGTGCCAATTGTTTAGGTCTTCTGTACATTTTTGCTAAACGGAGTTAGTTCCCCTTAGGGGTTTAGGACAAACTTATTATTATTACCGGCCTCGGTGGTGTCGTGGTTAACCATCGGACTACAGGCTGGTAGGTACTGAGTTCGCAGCCCGGTACCGGCTCCCACCCAGAGCGAGTTTTAACGACTCAGTGGGTAGGTGTAAGACCACCACACCCTCTTCTCTCTCACTAACAACTAACAACTAACAACTAACCCTCTGTCCTGGACAGACAGCCCACACAGCAGAGGTGTGTGCCCAGGACAGCGTGCTTGAACCTTAATTGGATATAATCACAAAAATAAGTTGAAATGAAAATATTATTCTTATCACCTTATCATAAGGCTGGTAGGTATAGGGTTCGCATCCCGGTACCGGTTCCCACCCATAGCGAGTTTTACCGACTCAATGGGTAGGTGTAAGACCACTACACCCTCTTCTCTCTCACTAACCAATAAAAACTAACAACTAACCCTCTGTCCTGGACAGACAGCCCAGATAGCTGAGGTGTGTGCCAAGGACAGCGTGCTTGAACCTTAATTGGATATAAGCACACAAATATGTTGAAATGAAATGAATTATTATTATCACTAACCATTAGCCCTCTGTCCTGGACAGACAGCCCAGACAGTTGAGGTGTGTTTTCCCAGGACAGCGTGCTTGAACCTTAACGACGCCACTAGGGCACAATGATTTTTTATCTTATCATCGGCTATTGGACGTCATAGTCAGCCAGCCATCACAGATAATTATTTAAAAGCATGGCATCTCTGTGTTACAATGAAAGTAACTAGCCAGACTTGTTCAGTGAACCTCAGGTAACATCATTAGGGTGGATGCCAGTTAGGATTTTGCTGTTAAAGTGCCAAAAAATAATGTCCAAAAAATGGTCGCCATTTTCATGATTTTGACAGATAAAATATCTTTATGTGCTGTTTCTCCCTCAATAGTCAATGGATTTTCATGAAATCTGTTTTTAATTGTAGGTTTTCACTACACTGTTCTCAGAAACTTACATTTACAAATATTTATGATTATCTCCTGATAGGAGTAATTATGTCTGCGAATTTCGGTAGCATGATGTTCAATTAATTTCAGACAAGCATCGAGAGTAGACATGGAGTCGGTTGGTGTTTTGTGGGTCTTGGCTTAGCTCTGCACCAGGCTACAAGATAAGAAAAACTAGTCAACTTGTTTCATGCTACTGGACACAGTATTGGCATAGACACATCGCGTCGGGTAGACACAACAATTGCAAATCATATTCTACAAAAAAAACGATATAAGCAGAAAGGGTACATATACATTCCTAATGGAATTGTTCCCTATCAGTTTGATCGTATTGTCATAGCATCATTTGACAACATTGATGTCCTTGAAGAAACGCTAGATGGGAAGAACACATTCTACAGCACCCAGTGTGTTCTGTGGCAGCGTGGCCCTGCAGCACCACAAGAGAACGCACAACAGACAATTGAACGAAACAGGACACCAGACTCAAACCTTCTTCAGAAGCTACATGAATTGGACACATGCATAGAAGGCTCTGGCGGAAGACCCAAACCTATCCTCCCTGGTGAGATTCAGCTGGATCAGTGGGGGATAGATAAAATACAAGGACTGAGTCATGGTCTAACTCAGGCATGGATCTTGCGCAGAATGTCAGCTTTTAATGAGCATTGCGGTAAAGTAGATGCACCAACTACAACAGTAGGCATGATGCCGATACTTTAGGCTCCTACAGACAACAATGACACTGTTACTACACTACTGAATCGATTTCAGAAGATTGCTCAACACCTGGGGCAAAAGCATGTGATTGTAGTTGGAGATCTACCTCTGTACATTTAGCCAAAGGAGCTGTGCTGGTCGAATCCTGAGAAATATGACAATGCCACAGTACGGATGGGTGGCTTGTACATTCTCTTCAACTTCTTGAAAGCAATTGGTCAACATGTTGAGTGTGCTGGCTTAGATGATGTTTGGGTGGAGGCTGGAATCTTTGCGCAAAATTCTACATATGCTATCACGGAGGGAAAGGCATACTACAGAGCGGTCCGTGGCCATATGTTAGCATACGAGGCTCTCTTCCAAATCAAGTGGTCAGCATTCCTGAGTTGGGCTGGTGAACGATGCCCGGCAGAACTGGATGAACAGGTCTTATCAATCCATGAACTCATTGAGAAGAATCCCAAGAATGAAGTCATATGCGAAAATGTGTGCAAATTGGCAGACATCTTGATGTGCCAAGACATGCAGAAACTCTGGAAGGAGTTTGATGACTTGTTCATCAGCGACCCAAACTATGCATATTGGACTGCCTACATGGAGCTTGTAGAGATCATACAAGACCAATCTGATTAAAATTAGCTCTACTGGTCTACCAGTAGATCTAACAGCATTGCGTGGACTCCCAATCCAGGTGACATTTCATCTATAAATAACAGTTTAAATATCGACCAATTACACTTCGCCTTTTATAGGGTTATTCGGGAGCATACAAATTCTAAAAATATCTGGCGAGACTATTTATGCAATAGGCGAACTTGTTGGTCTATTTCAACATTAAAAAACAGGGGGAAAAGCGCAGTAATAAACTCTGGATTGTATACTAGTATAAACAGATATTATGGCTATACTATCACGGTTTTTTTTTAGTCTTGAAACACATTTTATATAAAATTTTATATTGAAATTAGTTTCCGGCATACTTCTAATTCACCCGAATCATTTTGTATACCCTCGGCATAATCCCGAATGTTTTCAAAGTCTTTTCCAATCACTGGCATGATTTTGCAAGTAAGGTTTTGATTGGTCGAATGAAATGTCAATTGGGCATGAGCTTAACGGGGTGCTGTTAGATCCACAGGTAATAGTAATTAACCAGTGGAGCTAATTTTAATTAGATTGATTCTAGACTTCATTCGAGCAAAGAGGGATGGCATTTGGAAGCTACACACCCAGACACTGGGGGGGTGGGGGGGGGGGGGGGGGGGGGGGGCTGGTGGTGTGCTGCCATAGTTGAGTGTGTACGGTCATGTCAACTACGTCAGATGGGGTCCTCTCTACTATGCAGAAATGCTGGCCTTGTATGAAACCGCTCCTGAGGTATATGCAGAGTTTATGGAAGGAAACTTTGTCGTGAAGAAAAGCAAGAGGAAATTCAGCCAGGTGCCAATCGACCAGGCTACTGGAATTACAAGACATGATACAGCTCGTAACAGGTTCTGCTGAACATTGGGAGAGAGATCCACAATATTAAATGCAAGAAAGGAGCTGCTGGAGGTAGAAGAGGAAGACGAGTCGCTATCAACTCGAAAGGATGCAGTTCCATCAAAGGTGAAGAATGATGAAGTAGATGTCAAGAAACTAGTTGAACAGTGAAAGCAACTACGAAGAGTCACAAACATCGAAACACTTGACGTCACTGACTACTAGAGATATAACATCTGAAGACATCCAAGAGCAGCTACTTTCAGCAAAGACACGTGACATCAAGGTGGTTGGTGACTTTGTGACAGACTACTTAGTTGAAAAGTCAGTACCTTTCTTTTCTCCAATAAGAAAGCAGAAGTCTAAAACATTTGCACTCCTCTACAAGTCTGTGGTAAATACAGCTGCAAATATCCAAAAAGAAATAAAAGCAGACAGACACCACATGCAAAGGTTGTTCAATGCCTTACAGTCAGGTCGTATGGTAAACATGGAGAACATCCTGAAGCATGAACTTGCGGGAATCCTCCTGTCACTGGCAAAGACAGATGGAAGTATGAACTCAAATGCCAAATCTGCTTTGTTTGGAATACTTGCAGAAGATGTCAGCACGTGTTCTACAGATGTAGAAAATGCTGTCCAGGGTGCATGTATCCTCATAGATGGGCATGCACTCAGAGATTAGGCAAACCAGCTGGTTGTAGGACATTTGCAGACTACGCAGATGTATTTGCCAAAACAGTGTTTAGGCACTTTGATCAAGGTGCTACTAGGGTAGATGTGATTTTCGACCGATACATTGGTTCCAGCTCCATCAAGACACAGACCAGAGTCAAGAGAGGCAGAAAAACTAAGAAATTAATCCGAAAGTCGATCACTAGTGGTGAAGTGCCACTTCCACATGTGTGGCCACAGTTTATTGCTTTGAATGAAAACAAAGCAGATCGTGCTTCATTTCTATCTGATAACCTGATGGGTAGATCAGAGCAAGTATCCTGAAACTGTGAAGTGGTGGTAGGTGGTGGTTTCAGCTCTACTGAAAAGGCTGCATCTATATCCAGAAGACACATTTCAACTCTTAGTTGTAACCACCAAGAAGCAGACACAAGGCTCATTTTGCATGGTCTCGAGGCCAAATGTGTGGGATATAAGCAGATAGTGGTATATTGCCAAGACATAAATGTTCTACTTCTTCTGGTCCATTTCTTTGGAGACATGAAATGCCATGTGTGCATGATTGGAGCAACTGCTAGAGATCGACGCATCTATCCAGTTCATGAAATATCACAGAAGCTACCACAGCCTGTCAAGAACAACCTACTTGGATTCCACGCGTGACAGGTTTAGACACAACATCCTCATTTGATAAAATGTTCTGGTGAAACGTATACAGCGAGCATCCACACCTGTTGGAAGGGGTTGGTCGTGATGATCCACTACAGGCAGTTGAGGAGTTCATCTGTCTTATGTACTCTGCACCTGACCCACATTGTGGCGTAAACAAAGCAAGGCATGACATGTTCCAGAAAGGGAAGAAGGATATGGGTAATCGTCCACCCACGAAGGATGCCAGAGCTAACTATCAAGCCAAGGTGTGGTTGAACGCTGACAGGCAGAACATTGCATCAACAACTGGTCTACCCAGACATTTGGATGGTGGAAACATGCTGACACAGGAATCGAGTTAGTCTGGACAACCCTCCCTCCCTGCTGTACCAACTGTGTGTCTTGAATTGGCGGCATGTAGTTGCCAAACAAAGTGCAGATCTGCTGCCTGTAAATGCAGTAAAGCACAACAAATCTGCACACCTACATGTGGATGTAATGCAGAGCAGTGTTGTAATCCTATGGCAAATAGCTGAATCCAAGACTTTCTGGTCACCTCAGCTTGAAGTATCATGTATGTATCTGGACTTTAATGGCAGCCATCTTGGTTTGGTATCTTAAACGTGTTGTCTGCAGAATTCTCATTGCGTTTGACATGTTTATATTGTATTTATGTGCAATGAAACAGGCCAAAGCCAATTATATTCATGAATTGTGTTACTTGTTCTCAGAATTGTTCATTCAAATGGATATGGCGGCCATTTTGAATGTAGATTCATGGCTAAATTAGGCATTTTAGCAACTGGCATCCATCTGGACATTGATCTGGAGACTATATAGGACATATCTGTGTAGCTAGATTGATTGTAACAAAGAAATGCCATCCAAACATTTTCCAGGCCCTTTTATCAATGTTAGCTGGCTGACTATCAAACATATGGTCATTCTGACACTTTTTTCTTCTTCTTTTTTTTAGAGGAAACCCGCTGTCGCCACATAGGCTACTCTTTTACGACATAACAGTTTGATGTCATAACAGTGACATCATAACTGAGTGTAATCTCATAACAGTGTGATGTCATAACAGTGTGACATCCTAACATAGTGATGTCCCAATACAGTGACATCCTAACATTGTGACGTCCTAACAGTGTGATGTCATAACATAGTGTGACGTCATAACAGTGTGACGTCATAAAGTTAAGTTTGTTTTATTTAACGATGCCACTAGAGCACATTGATTTTTTTTATGTTATCATCGGCTATTGGACGTCAAACATCTGGTCATTCTGACACTGTTTTTTTCAGAGGAAACCCACTGTCGCCACATAGGCTACTCTTTTACGACAGGCAGCAAAGGGTTTTTTAATTTGCGTTTCCCACATGCAGGATAGCAGAAACCATGGCCTTTGTTGAACAAGTTATGGATCACTGGTCGGTGCAATTGGTTTACACCTACCCATTGAGCCTTGTGGAGCACTCACTCAGGGTTTGGAGTCAGTATCTGGATGAAAAATCACATGCCTTGACCGAGATCCGAACCCAGTACCTACCAGCCTGTAGACCGATGGCCTAACCACGACACCACCGAGGCCGGTTAAATGAGTGTGATGTCATAAAAGAGTGTGACGTCATAACAGTGTGATGTCATAAGAGAAGGTGATGTCATAAATGAGTGTGATGACATAATAGTGTGATGTCACAACAGTGTCATAAACAAAGAGTGATGTCATAACAGAGTGACATCATAACTGAGTGTGATGTCATATCAGTGTGATGTCATAACAGTGACATCATAACAGTGTGACGTCCTAACACAGTGACATCCTACACTGCGACGTCCTAACACTGTGACGTCCTAACAGTGTGACGTCCTAACACTGTGACGTCCTAAAAGTGACGTCATAACAGTGTGATGTCATAACATAGTGTGACGACATAACAGTGTCACGTCCTAACAATGTCATATCCGAACAATGTGACGTCCTAACACTTGCGTTCTAACACTGTGACGTCCTAACTGATGTTCTAACGGTGTCATAACAGTGTGACGTCATAACAGTGTGACGTCCTAACGCAATGCCATCCTAACATTGCGACGTCCTAAGACTGATGTCCTAACAGTGTGGCGTCCTAACACTGGCGTCCTAACACTATGACGTCCTAACGGTGTGACGTCCTAACACTGTGACGTCCTAACAGTGTGAGGTCCTAACAGTGACGTCATAACAATGTAATGCCATAACAAAGTGTGATCACATAACAGAGGAACGGCCTCGGTGACGTCGTGGCAGGCCATCGGTCTACAGGCTGGTAGGTACTGGGTTCGGATCCCAGTCGAGGCATGGGATTTTTAATCCAGATACCGACTCCAAACCCTAAGTGAGTGCTCCGCAAGGGTTTATTTTTGTTTTATCACTAGAGCACATTCATTTTTTTATCTTAGTTCTTTGCGAACGTTTCTCTGTATGTATAGAATGAATGAATGTTTAACGACACCCCAGCACGAAAAATACATCGGCTATTGGGTGTCAAACTATGTATAGAGGAGATCTCTTAGGTGATCTTGTTGTTTTGAGTTGAGATTTAATTTACTCTGATCAAATAATTCAATTAAAATTAATGATCAGGTACTACTGAATTTTTAACACTAAGTCGTAATACTTTCTTTATCTGATCATCTGGAATTTTATTACATACCAATTCAATCTTACTATAGTGATAAAGGCCCTTTGAAACCGTGCAATAAATTTATTTTGTATTGCACATATGTGCAATCTGGACCGGAACTTTTAAATGGGGAATCCCCGTTTACTTTTTACTGCAGGTAGTGCCTTTTATTTACTTACGTCATATATGATTTACAAATGACGTCATATCGTATTTATTTTACCGGCCTCGGTGGCGTCGTAGCAGGCCATCGGTCTACAGGCTGGTAGGTACTGGGTTCGGATCCCAGTCGAGGCATGGGATTTTTAATCCAGATACCGACTCCAAACCCTGAGTGAGTGCTCCGCAAGGCTCAATGGGTAGGTGTAAACCACTTGCACCGACCAGTGATCCATAACTGGTTCAACAAAGGCCATGGTTTGTGCTATCCTGCCTGTGGGAAGCGCAAATAAAAGATCCCTTGTGCCTGTCGTAAAAAAGAGTAGCCTATGTGGCGACAGCGGGTTTCCTCTAAAAACAATGTCAGAATGACCATATGTTTGACGTCCAATAGCCGATGATAAGATTAAAAATTAATGTGCTCTAGTGGCGTCGTTAAATAAAACAAACTTTACTTTTTTTCATATCGTATTTGAAACATTACACAAGGCTGCCGCAGAGTATGAGTCTTAACGTTAAATGAATCCATGAAAGGAGTTTTGATCATAGATTTAACGAAAAATGTTGTTATGACGTTAAATTAAAAACCGTTTTTGTAAAACATAAACGAAGGTGTGTAATAAATACAGAACTTCACATACGTTGTTTTCGCTTCCTATTTATTGCACTCGTTTATTTTGCGAAAGAACAACTCGTGCAATAAATAGGAAGCGAAAACAACGTATGTGAAGTTCTGTATATATATTGACACTTTGGCCCTGACCAATAATTCTTCCCCAAGCTAAAGTATATTCTGTATCAAGAACACTGATAACTTTCAGTGTAGCTACCTTATTGTAATTTTTGACCACTGAATTCCCCATTATTAAACCATGTGTGAATAAAATCTCCTTGCAGGGTTCTACCAATATCGGGGACAGTTCCCGATGAAATTGAGGCAAGCATACTTGGATAAAAGATACAGACTGAGGCAGCAACCGGATGTCATCTGAAACAATGACAGTGGTCTCAGCCCTCACAGTAGGTAATCATCTGCCCATCAACCGGATCCTCGACCCGGGGAGACCCTCTGTCTAAAACATCTATACCTAGAATGCCATCACAGTCATGGGAATTATTAACCTCTGCAACCAGGAATTCCTCCACATTGGGATTTATGTCATCACTAATATGAACAGGTGCTTTAAATATTCCATGTGCCTGTAATAAGCTCCCATGTACAGCCTCCAGCACCATGTCAACCGAGTTGATGGCTACTGAGGATGGCAAGCGTTTGCTTGCAGCTGGGGAAAGCAACGTCACCTGACTACCTGTGTCAACAAGCAGGGTGAAATAAGTATTAGCAATCTTAATATTCACCAGTTAGCCTTTATCTCCAACTTTAAAGCAGGCTTGGAGTCAGGGATTATCTTCCCTTGACCACAAACCGAACAAATCTCTCCCTCCATCTGACTGCTTGTTTTATTAGCGCTCACTTCCTTAGGATTTGTAGTTGGTTTATCACAAGTCTCTACCGAATCCCGACCTAAGTCCGAGTCGGTGGGATCCCGTTTCCCTGACAACCATTAGTCTGGGAATTTAGAGGGCACTCGGAAGCTCAATGGCCAGTCTCGTTGCATTTGAAACATGCACCGTTGCCTGTCCTAGAAGGACTAGGGGATCGTGAATAAATTCGGTCCCCCGAATGATTCCTCATGTTGTGAGAGTATTGATCTCTCTCTTTATTCTTAAAAGATTTACTATTCTTCTGATTGCTCTTTGTAGGTCTTCCTCTATTTGGGCGACTGCGTGGATGAGATGAACAAATTAGCATAGATGCCAACTGCTCCACAGACTTTTGAAGACTGGACAGCTGATTGGTCAAAGTATTGAGTCACAGGTCAACTGAACTCTCCTCTGTCTCTGAATCAAAATGTACTCTCTTTCCTTGAAAAGAGTGAGGGCTCAAAGCACGCACATATCTCTGCTGAGCAGGTTTGCCGACAACTGACTCATAAAGTTCAGCCACATCAACTGCATCCTGAAGAGTGTGCATATCTCGATCCATAAACCGGTGTCGTTATTCTTTGTCTACGGCCCTCTTCAGTGCATCCAGAGCCAGCCTCTCCTGAAGTTCATAGGGAAGATCAGGATAACCACCTTGAGCAAGATGCCATATATCATCTCGCAAGTCGGCAATGCTCTCACCAGACTTACGGTTTCGCCCCATCAACTCCTCCCGTATAACATCTGGAAGACTGGTTCCATATCGCCTGCGTAGGCTGTGTGAAAGCCTCTGGTAGTCCAGTCGCTCATGGTCAGGTAGTCCTGCGTAAAAACGCTGAGCTACACCCTCCAGTGCACATCCCAACATTTGGGCTGCCTGAGTATCTTTCCAATGCGATTGTGTGGCCAAATTCCTAAACTGGGCTTCAAAAGCACGGTAATCACCCTTTCCATTAAATTTGGGTAACTGGAGTGAGATTCTCCCAAATGAATTGTCTCTCCTTGGAGGGCATCTATCAAAGGAGTTAATCCTTCGTATGAGACCAAGCACGCTGCTGGACAACTGTGACACTAAACCAATTAGATTTTGTGTGACCTGGAAGGTAAGCAGTCACCGACCATAGAGTCAGGATATTTTGGCCGTGTTAGTTTCTGCGCGACATTCGCTATACTACCTACTGAACTAGCAGCAGGTGAATGGGCCGGAAGCTGTGGTTGGCTTCCATTATTGTTCATGAGTTCAGGTCTCACTACACAGATCACTTCCGGGTGAGAGTTCATTCATCACGGTCCACTATAGTTCCTAATTGTGGCACATGTTATGGTCCACATATTCACTTCTAGGAAATGGTGAAGAATTAAAACAATATGTATGTTTAATGGTAAGCCTTCTGGCTGTATTTTGCCCATGTTATTTTGTAATATTGTGCATCGACCTTTTGGGACATGCGTATTTAGCGCAAGTGACAGCCGGAGTGAATCGGTTAATGAACCACCTGTTCGGACCGGTACTACAGCCAGATGCGGTCATATAGCAAAAAACTGAGACGGAAATGTTCACAATTTTGGAGTGAATATAAATGCTTATATAATGTATGTTCGCAATGGTGTATGTTGTTAGTGCCAACGAGAACCCGTTCTATGGGCAATCTTTGCTTGAAGTTGGGCAGTTTAACATGGGTTTCCATGGCAGATGACATCTGTGTAGTGAGACCTCAGAATTCATGTCTAGATGGTTGACAGTAAACATCTGGATAAAAAACACTAGTGTACTGGTACTCACTAGGAACAGACTCCAACATGTGGGAAGCTTGGCGAGAACGTAAATTTCCAACCGGACCATCAAAATGATTCACTCTCCTGGATAGGGAATTACTAACTAAATAATTTTTCATTTTATGTCAATTTAATTCTAAAGTTAAGATTTATGAGTTATTAAAATAAATCCCACCGCTGCCACCATTAAACTGTGACGTGTTAGGGGGGGAGGGGGGTAGGGGTATGAGGAGGTTCTAAATATCTTCAAGTAGCGTTTTGGGTTTCTCTCCCCGTCAAACCACCCAACAGCACAGTTTATCAATAATTCTGAGTGAATAGAATAACACACTCGTTGTTTAATAATGAAATTACATTCATTGGTTATCACGATTAATATATTTCTACAGCAGAATTATAAAGTAACTCGTAGACTAGTATAAAAACGTAGTCTACGGAAAAGAAAAAAAACACCACTGTAGGCCTAAATTGTAAATACTAATAATTGATTTCCTCAGGTCTCGCCTGGATAAGGTATAGTTTTCTTAATAAAAACAATGCTTACATTGCAATAAAGAGATTCACGGCCCTGCCGGTAAGAACAGCTGTTTTCTATTTACTTTCCAAATCGTCAACACTCAAGTTAGTGACGTCATTCCCGGTTGACGTCATACGTCTTTCTGAAGCTGACGTCATAATATTCCTCGCCGTAAATACCTATACCCCCCCCCCAACACATCACACAGAGTGACATCATAACTGTGATGTCATAACAGTGTGACGTCATAACTGATGTCATAACAGTGTGATGTCATAACACAGTGACATAAGAGTGTGACGTCATAAGAGTGTGACGTCATAACTGTGACGTCCTAAAACTGTGACATCATAACAGTGTGGCATCATAACATTGTGACGTCATAACAGTGTGATAGCATAAGTGTGACGTCATAATAGTGTGACGTCATACGGTAAAAAAAATTCAATCACGGATTTAGTGGGCCTTGTTTCTCTAAATATGCATTATAAATGAAACTTACATTCATTTGGAATACCAAACCTAGTTATTGTATGATCCAAAATATTTTAATTGAACTACGATCAAGGGAATTCCATAATACGCTTCTTTTTAAAAAATTGGAACTCTTCTTGTGATGAGACATGGAAAATACGGAAAAACAGACTCGTAGTGATGATGCTATATATACGACAACCGTATAATGTATTTTTGGATTTTATATAAACGATCGCCGTGTATAGAGACTTGGCAAATGAGGGCCGGCTATGTACATGGCAAATAATAAAAAATATATTATTTCATGACGAAAATAACCGCGAATACGCTGAAATAAAATAATAAACAGTCGGAACATGAACTCACCGTTTATTATTATTATTATTATTATTATTATTATTATTAGGCGCGTGTGAAAATTATTTTGACTGGTTCGCAAAGTGGTATTTCGGTTTTAATGTATAGCGTAAAAAAAACAGTGTACTGTTGCATGTTTTGTCGTCCAAAGGTTGGCTAAATATTACTTAACCCAATTGAATCCAGTTCTACGTGCAGGGACAAGTTCAGCCTGCCGTTTGTGCGTGTGTGCACGCACGTTAATCTTGCATTTTTATAGCCAAAACTTATTATTATTATTATTATTATTATTATTATTATTATTATTACATGTATTATAATGTTGGTAAAATCACGTCGCGGTGGGGTGGGGTGGAGGGGGACCCAGGAGTGATCTAAGCTTTACTAGTAGCCTATAAAAAAATTTATTTTGAGTTTTATTGGCCCTTGCAATTTTGAGCATTTGAAATGTGACTAAATACAGCAAAATAACCTTTTAGACATATTTATTTACGGTAAAATCAACTTTTTTTTACAAAATTTACGTAAGCAGCCTCAAAATTGCAATCAGTGAAACATTATTAAGTTCAAGCCCTGTTGTTAGTGTGTGTACTGTCCGTAGTTAGTTTCTCTTTCAGTTAATCTACCTCAGCCGCTGATATTTTGTAACTGTTATTTATCATCATCATCATCATCATCAGCATTATTATTGTTATTGTTATTATTATTTATTTATTATTTATTTATTTATTTATTATAATTAATTTTTTGTTAGTACTGTAGGGACAATATGACGCTATTCATATATCTATGGAAAACGTACACAAAAGGGTCCGCTAAATTCATATACCCCCCCACCCCGTCCCCTGTTCAGAAAATGCACTGTTCGTACAGTACTTAGTATGTATTCCTCCTGTTCCAGATGGTTCGGTAATATGGATCAATCAAATGCATGTACTTATTTACCGCCTATATACATTTTTGCTGTGAATATAGCCAGCCCTCGTTAGTGGAGGCTATAGACACGGCCTTCGTATATATAGTCGAAACATATATAAACACCGTCTAGTTCAGAGTATTCTTTAAAAATGTAACAATTCCTATCCCAAGTCAGCTGTTATGGCATATTTTGTATAATAATGAATTTGACAAGGTGGAAAATGACGGTGTTTGTGATCCAGATGTTTAGAGGTTTTCGCGTACGACTAACGATACATTTACCTATAGATGCAAAGGCCTAACTAGTCGGGATTGTCGACGTTTAACATGCTTCTGTTACTAAAATAAATTAATGTATAAGCTTATTATTATTCAGTACATGTTTTTATTATTTTTTAATAACTAATTTTCATTGGGTTTTTTTTCTATTTACCCTACGTCGCAGAGGACGGTCAAGCGTTCTCGTTACACGAGCTTGGTAAATCGTTTTGGCACTGCGGTTATTCGGAGAATGCCCGTCACGTGACTCAAAATAATACGTCACACCTCTGCTCTCCAAATAGCCGTTATTTTTCTCAGAATTATGGACCGTACCCATAATTCAATTATTTTTATAAAATATCAATAATAAGTGTGATATGGTGATTATATAGATGGTTCAATTAAGTATTTTAGGTACAAATCAAATGTATATATTGTCATATAATATTTTGTTGAGTCAGTAATTAGGTCAACCATCCGTCACAGAGCGCGTTTAAGAAAAGTATTGACTTACTGTGCGCCCTGCACTATCTTTTTATGCACCCTTTGTCTTGTAGTCACCCAATGCTGCATGCTAACCTGTTTTGTAACAGCTGCATCTGCGCAATGATTATGACTAACTCTTATTATGAGATATGCTCAACCATCTACATGTATTACAAACAATAAAGAAAAGTAATTTTAAAAAAACATAATCAAAAAACTAGATAGATAGACGGAACTAAAAACTCGAGTCTGATGTCCGTAAACTGACCGCGCATTCGACATTGTCGTGATGATCTAAATTTAGACAGGAACTGGAACGCTACATCAGCCACACGTTTTAACACTTATGCTACGTAACGTATTGATACGGTTGGGTTAAACCGCTTGGCTATATTTTTCTGAAACTTCGTAGTCGTTAGGTTTTTAGGTGTTTAAAAAAAAAAATGTTAAAGCGATTGACATCGGGAAAAAAACCCACACAAAAATTCGCGACCGATATTCCTATAAAGACCGTGTATTCAACATTGTCGCGATGATCTAAATTTAGACAAAGGGACTGGCATACAACAAGAGACGCTGGTTTTAACACTTTAATTTCGTTAAACGTATTGATAAGGTTGGGAACCAGTTAAACTGCTCGACTATTTTCGTTTTGAACTTCGTTGATGTTGTATGCTTTTCTATTCTTTTTCTATCTGTTTACTGACACCAGTTTGTTTGGTATTGTGCAATAAATTAAATTGAAATTTAATTGAATTAGTCGTTAGGTGTTTATGTATTAAAAAAAATGAATGTAAAATCGATTAACATCGGAAATATTTTGCGTCAACCATGACGCACACAGATTTTATTTAGGAGTATTTTAGGTAAATGTTGCGTCAAATACGCAAGATTCCTGAGTCATGTGAAACCCTGTAATCATCCAGTTATGTTTATCTGTTGCAAAAGTTATTACTGGTTTTCATTAGCGTATCATACTGGATTTGTTTCAACTAAGCGTAGGAATTTGGGCATGAGCGTAGCAGCGTAGCAAACGTCGACTAAGCGTAGCAAACTACGCCCAAAGCGTAGCAGTTGGCAGCTCTGTGCAATATTTATAAATATATATTTTTTACAAGCAGGATTAACTTTCATTATCGGTGTACTGTAGTTAACACGTCATTTATTATACTACTAACTCGAATCATAGAAACCCATCTCCGCCCCCCCCCCCCCCCCCCCGCCCCCCCCCCCCCCCCCCCCCCCCCCCCCCCCCCCCCCCCCCCCAACAAAACAACCCTAATGTAAAATTAATTTTAAAATATACATGCTTATACATTCGGTAAATTCGAATTACTGAGTTGAAATTAAATCGGTGTATGTTTGTTTCAGGTGCCTGTCAACCGATCACATGTACTGGAAATCTGACTCTACCAAGGCCAATGTGGTTTAAATCACTATGCTATTAACAAAAAAACCCACCCTGCTTTACTAAATTACTTTTTTGTTGGTGTACGCGTTTACTGTGATATCAATATGTATAAACATAAATAAATAAATATATAACACTTTTCTTCTTTCCCTATCACCTATTCGTTTCTTTTTTTGACTGAGTATATATAGTCTGCATGTGACTTAACACACATACATAAATATATATGTTTTAAAGTTACAATTAGTAGCAGAAGATCAAACAAAATAAGAAAAGATTTTTTAAAGGAAACGTCATTACTGATAATGTTAATATATTGACAGTTTGTAGTTGAAGAGTTCTTTCATGTTAATCAAATTACGTCTGACAAAATAGTATCTTTACTCCCAGTCGTGCTTCCTTGAGTGTATTACATAATAAGAAGACACTGAAATTCAGTTAAAGGGACATTCCTGAGTTTGCTGCATTGTAAGATGTTTTCGACTAATAAAATATTTCTACGATTAAACTTACATATTGAATATATGTTCTAGTTTAGAATATTAGTGTCTCTATATTCAATATGTTTCTGGTCGTCTTAATATTTGTAAGAAGTCCAAAATGGATTTTGTCTTCAAGTAATTTCGTACGTACGAAAAAATAATATTTTAGGAAATAAAATGAAATTTAACCTAGTACAATTTGAACGATCAGAAACACATTCAATATACAGCCACTAATATTTTATGCATAAAAATATATTTGATATGTAATTACAATCGTTAAAAAGTCTTTGTTAGTCGATAACATCTTAAAAATTGCAGGACACTCAGGAATGTCCCTTTAAGAATTCTTCGCAATTAATATCATACAAGTGGTATAAATTTGCAAAATCGTTTTGAAAATATTAAAAGATATTTCATAGTAATGAGCAACCTAAACTACACTAAGACCTGCTATTAGCGGAACGCAAGGATAAGTGCAAGAAATAATTTCGTACAAATTAAGAAATGAAATGAAATTCAACCTAGTACAAATATTAGAACGATCAGAAACACGTTTAATATACAGCCACAAATATTGTATGCAGAAATATATATTTGATATGCAATTACAATCGTTAAAATGTCTCCGTTAGTCGATAACATGTTAAAAATTGCAGCAAACTCAGGAATGTCCCTTTAAGGTTTAGACATGCATGCACACAGCTCTTGGCCAGATTACTATGTTAATATGACAGCACACAACCTCTCATACAGATTGAGCCTATCGAGCAGCAGAGAGGTAGTTGTATATGTTTTGCGCACACAGACAGCACATACTACATACTTTGATATATCAGAGATGAACCTGAAATTTGTATTGGCATTATTATGACCTGTTACTCCGAAGCATAGAGATTCAAAGCGACAATCCCCTCTAAACTAAGCTGTATGATAAAAGGGATGATTTCAACTTTCCAATGGTCACTTTTCCCTTGAGGTCGAGAAATATACCTTCTGCTCCAGCTTTTGGTGACTATAACTTCTAAGATACCTTACGGCATGCTCACTGTATGCAGATTTCAAACAACGCCATATCATTCTGGCACAGAACGTTTTCCATTGGGGTTATGAAGTCCAGGGACCCCTGAGGTCATTCAAAACGTTTTATGGTAGACAGTTGGAAGTTGTATCTACTAAATACGATACCTCACTAAACACAATAATGCCTGATGCTATTCCATATTTTGAACTTGTGCATACGTTTTGGCCTCACCTTTCGCGAACACCTGAAATCGCCACTGTTTTGAAAATGATTCATGCATCTATTTATGCATTCATTCCAGCGAGCTCTGCCCTATGTTAGTTTTTATTTAATAAACTACTCAGTGGATGGCAGTCCTCTTTGAGCGGTGCAGAAAAGATGTACTATCCAGCAACCGTACCTCCTCAGGAGTGGCTGTCCTCCTATAGACGAGGCACTAGATGGAGGTTCATGGAGTCAATCACAATTTTGCCAAATGTTATTTCGACTCTGCATTGGGCAGAGATACGATTTTTGATCACAGATAACGGTTTGTTGTTTCGTTTCAGTAGAATTAAGTATATACCCTATATTATGTGGACCAAATATCATACTAGCCATGTTAGACACCAACTAGCTGGGTTTTGTTTCAATGTGGTTACATACACATTCCTTTCATCTTTCTGACCAATTGCTGTGTTAGCTAATAAGCAGGAAACAACCAGTTCCAAAAATGGAATGCTATGGTCATTTGGTTGACCAGTGACTACTTAAGTAAACATGTATGTTATATCACAATTAAATACGAACAACTGTGTAATGTTGAACATTCACAGAGAAAATCGAAGACTATTTAACGACAACCCAGTACATCTTAAAGTGCAGTTTTATGTGCATTTTAAAAAATATAGATATTACTGCAATTTGTCGAGACTGTAACAGGAATCACACAGCAACCACAAACGCTATTCCTACGCAACAGCAGCAAATGATCTTTTATTTGCACATGCAGACAGTAAGTTATCTCTTATTTGCTCTTGCAGACATATACCACGATATTTTATAAGTCAATTGTATGATACTGATTGAACCGGCAAAAAAATAGGTCCACCCATGGGACTGAGTTTAAAGTGACAGGCCCTAGTTTTAAACCACTAAGACGTATTTTTTACTATTAGAGCCATTTTAATAACTAAAATCAGAAGTTAGTTATATTTTATTGTTTAGGTTATCCATTTTCGTACATCCGAAGTGTTTCTGGTCATGCAGGTTTCTGTAATACCCGAAAATACATTTTTCATCATTCTAAAAATACTCGTTCGTCTGAAAAGTGACGGTTATCGAACCAAACTTTAATATATTTTTAGACGTTATATTCCCGTTTGAACCTCACAAACTTCAGTTTCACTCTGTTGTAACTTTATCCATATGTGTTACAGGTTTGTAGATTGACAAAACTTAGTGTTCATTTTAACGGGTTGAAACTAGGGTCTGCGCCTTTAATTCCCATTGCAGCTCCTGCGAGCTCTGCGCCACTAAGTTAGCACACGCTGGTCAAACTGTCTTGTGTTTCAAATAAAGCAGTATCAAGTTATTGCACGTGAATAGATGGGCTAACTGTGTTAAACCACTACATTCCTGAGTTTGCTGTACTTTTTAAAATGTTATCAACTAACAAAGACTTTTTAACGATTGTAATTACATATCAAATATATTTTTCTGCATAAAATATTAGTGGCTGTATATTAAACGTGTTTCTGATCGTTTTAATATTTGTACTTGGTTAAATTTCATTTTATTTCCTAAACAAGATTTTTTCGTACGTACGAAATTATTTGAAGACAAAAGCCAGTTTTGGCTTCTTACAAATATTAAGACGACCAGAAACACATTGAATATACAGACACTGGTATTCTAAACAAGAAAATATATTTAATATGTAAGTTTAATCGTAGAAATATTTTATTAGTCGGAAACATCTTACAATGCAGCAAACTCGGGAATGTCCCTTTAAAATACTCGAAGGTATAAGTGCACTGCTTTTTCCAAGGGTTAACGTCGCTAATAACTACCTAACGCATGCGCAAATGACAGCAGTTTTGTCGTAGGTATTGAGTGTTGAAATCAAGTGCACATTTTTGCAGGAAAATGGGAAGAGAAGTGTCTAATTTAATTTTGTAAATAATTTGTTTGCTTTGCGATAAATTGGTATTTAAACGGACGAGAAAAGTAAGTTATTTCTTGCTTCTCCTTGTGTTCCGCTAATAGCAGGTCTTAGTCTAGTTTAGGCTGTTGTTAATGGCAATATTTGATAATTACTATGAAACAAGGAAATATCTTTTAATATTTTCAAAAGATTTAGCGAATTTATACCACTTGCACAGGGTTTCACATGACGCAGGAATCTTGCGTATTTGACGCAACATTTACCTAAAATACTCCTAAATAACATCTGTGTGCGTTATGGTTGACGCAAAATATTTCCGATGTCAATCGATTTTACATTCATTTTTTTTAATACATAAAAACCTAACGACTAATTCAATTAAATTTCAATTTCATTTATTGCACAATACCAAACAAACTGGTGTCAGCAAACAGATAGAAAAAGAAAAGAAAAGCATACAACATGAACGAAGTTCAATACGAAAATAGCCGAGCAGTTTAACTGGTTCCCAACCTTATCAATACGTTTAAAGGAACATTCCTGAGTTTGCTGCATTGTAAGATGTTTCCGACTAATAAAATATTTCTACGATTAAACTTACATATTAAATATATTTTCTTGTTTAGAATATCAGTGTCTGTATATTCAATGTATTTCTGGTCGTCTTAATATTTGTAAGAAGCCCAAACTGGATTTTGTCTTCAAATAATTTCGTACGTACGACAAAAATATATTTTAGGAAATAAAATGAAATTTAACCTAGTACAAATATTAGAACGATCAGAAACACACTTAATGTACAGCCACTAATATATTATGCAGACAAATATATTTGATATGTAATTATATCCGTTAAAAAGTATCTGTTAGTCGATAACATCTTAAAAATTTAAGCAAACTCAGGAATGTCCCTTTAACGAAACTTAAGTGTTAAAACCAGCGTCTCATGTAGTATGCCAGTCCCTTTGTCTAAATTTAGATTATCGCGACAATGTTGAATACACGGTCTTTATACGAATATCAGTCGCGAGTTTTTTTGTGTGGGTTTTATTCCCGCTGTCAATCGATTTAACATTAATTCTTTTTTTAAACACCTAAAAACCTAACGACTACGAAGTTTCAGAAAAATATAGCCAAGCGGTTTAACCCAACCGTATCAATACGTTACGTAGCATAAGTGTTAAAAACGTGTGGCTGATGTAGTGTGCCAGTTCCTGTCTAAATTTAGATCATCACGACAATGTCGAATGCGCGGTCAGTTTACGGACATCAGACGCGAGTTTTAGTTCGGTCTATCTATCTAGTTTTTTGGTTATGTTTTTTAAAATCATTTTTCTTTATTGTTTGTTATACATGTAGATGGTTGAGCATATTTCATAATATGAGTTAGTCATAATCATTGCGCAGATGCAGCCGTTACAAAACAGGTTAGCATGCAGCATTGGGTGACTAAAAGCCAAAGGGTGCATAAAAAGATAGTGCAGGGCGCACAGTAAGTCAATACTTTTCTTAATGTGTAGGGCGAGTTGCTTCCTTCTATTTAGCAAATATTTTATATTGTCGTTGGAAGATTTATTTGGTTAATAATGACGCTAGTACTTCAGTCGGGATTTAGTGAGTACGGTAGGTTATATATTTTTGGTTAGTATCTCCATTTGTTACACTATTTCGGTTGAGAAATGGTTAAAACAGGATGCCACAAGTTTTGAATACCAGCTATATAGAGGATGTGTAACACTATTTGGACACAGAAAGAACCACACTTTCTACGTCCCTTCGGGCTACATAAAAAGATCCCCTAAATTATTTACAAGAATAAAAATAATGGATATACATGTATATGTATTATACAGATAGAATAGTGGATATAATATATGCATGTAATATAAACGAGTTATTCAGTTAATTATGTGATTTAAGAAATATATATCATAGATGACTCCCATTTTGTAATGCATGATTTTCAAAATAAAACCTTGTGAGTCATGATGACTCGCATTTTCCAGATGCTAGGTGGAACCCTGATATTATATATATATATATATACACATGTATATATATATATATATATATATATATATATATATATATATATATATATATATATATATATATATGTATATCTGTGTGTGTGTGTGTGTGTGTGTATGTGTGTGTGTGTGTGTGTGCGTGTGTGTGTGTGTGTGTGTGTAACATAACAACATTGTTATGAATGAGCTTCTTGAAAACATATTTTGAAATATAAGTTGAGGGTATTCAAAAGATACGCTTTCGTTTGTAAAATATGAAATGACTTTTGTTCTTTAATGCAGGATATAAGCTGCGTTTCTGGAAATTCCATGGCTGAAAAACTCACCATTATATGGTTATAAAAAGCAAAGAAAACAAAAACAACAATAAAAAACACATAAAACTGAAGAAAGATTATTATTGAGTATCGTGTACATGTCCGGTTAACCGCTTTACGATGCACGCAGTATACCTAGTGGTGATCACAGCAAGCTTCTATTGGTTAAGCATCTTAGCTATAGAAACGCTGAAAAAGGCGTATGGCGGGAAATTCGCTTGGCAGAAATATGACGCTTTTGATGAAGTCAACGATTGGATAATTGCTGTGGATTCAGACAACTGTCGGTCTAAGTCTAGGGACGAGCTGTTGTTAAGGAAGGACACGGTGACCCAGATCCCCAAATACAATCGTCTGCTCTCCACGGTGTGGTATAAAAACCGGACGTCGCTCGTGCACCTTCACAACATGGCGCTGAACCGCGCCTTCTTCTACAGCTACATCTTACAGAAAATGAACGACACCTACTCCTACCGTCTCAGCCCCAACTGGATGTACATGTACATGTCCACCACGGCAGACGTCAACGCCAACCCCAACATGATCAACGGCAGCGCCATCTACTTCGACACCAACTGCAGCTACCCCAACTGGTACACCACGATGACCTTTAACAGAACGCTCAACCTGTTTGCACCGAAGGCGTGGAGGTGGGATGATTACAACGACCAGGACAACTACCTTAGAGAAGCCACCAAAAAGGTCGTCATGGTAACGGATATGGGGGCGGGCCGTAGCTCCAATTACACACATCCGGGCTACAAGATGAATCCTTGGTATATAAAATGGCTTCCTGATCTGGCAGCTGATGCGGATTCGTTAACAAAATTCGCATACACTATCGGCATAAAGTATTCCAACGAAACGGGACGATTCACCCATCAAGCATTTCTCAATTCTCATTTCTTTGGTCCATCGTCTCCAAGCCAATCGGAGAAGGACGAGAGGATGCTTCCGGTTCAGTTCACGCAGCCGTACTTCGACTGCAGCGCCGCCCAGAAATGGGTGCTGAGTGCCGTGTCTCCAGTTGTAGACTACATGCCTCGCTACTCTAACTGGACGCATCTACGTCGACAGAGGTAAGTTACCAGACACCCGAGGTGAGGGGTAGATCATAACAAACTTGTATTATCAAATTCACTTCAAGAGGAATAGATGCTAGACCTCTTAATTAGCCTAAAATGTGGACACGGGGTGGGTGCAGTGAAAACAAAAGAATCATGTCACGGTAATATATTTTGTCTCATTCTCAGGTATATAGGACAGAGCTACCCCATGAAAGAAAGCTATTTAAGAAATTTCTATCATATGTATCATTAATATGATGTCGTTGGTAATATATGACGTCATATTAATGTGAGATGGTGACGTGAGGTCATTAGACACATTTATAAATTAATATTTTGTTATTAAAACCTTCATTTTAAAAGATATCTAGTTAATTTGTTGTGTTAAAGGGACATTCCCGAGTTTGCCGCATTGTAAGATGTTTCCGACTAATAAACTATTTCTACGATTAAACTTACATATTAAATATATTTTTCTTGTTTAGAATATCAGTGTCAGTATATTCAATGTGTTTCTGGTCCTCTCAATATTTGTAAGAAGCCTCAACTGGATTTTGTCTTCAAATAATTTCGTAGGTACTAAAAGATCTTGTTTAGGAAATAAAATGAAATTTAACCTAGTACAGATATTAGAACGATCAGAAACACTTTTAATATACAGCCAGTAATATATGTCATTACAGTCGTCAAATTACATCTTTAAAATTGCATCAAACTCAGGAATGTCCCTTTAAATTTTATTTCACACATAAAACAAACAGCAAATACGATAATGTAGTTTATCTATGATAAAATGGTCAAATAAAAAAGTTACTTGTTCAGCCATCTTTTTCTTTTTGTGTAAAATAATGTTTTATTTACTTGAAGTCTAATCATGAAAATTATATATATATATATATATATATATATATATATATATATATATGTTATTACCAGAGTGTTTTTCGGTATCGTCAATATCATATATTAGGAATAACAATTGGATTATGCGAGCCTCTGGCGAGCATAATACATTGTTTTTATTCCTAATATATGATATTGACGATACCAAAATACACGAGGGTAATAATCTCTTTATCATATAAGCTCAAGCTTAATACAACGTTTTTTGTAAACTGTACACGCAACTTTAATTCCAGTCTGCCATTACTAGATACTCAAATGACGTAAGAATATGTGGCGTGGTGTATTTTTGAATGGAAATGACGTCAAACTCGAATGACGTCATTTTGGATGTCCTTACATTAAAATATAATTATGCCTAACGTTTTTTGTTTTCTGAACGCTGGACAGCTTTCAGTGTCAAATTGCCTTTGAAATGTTTTTATTTGATGACTATGAATGCATACGTCAATCATGGAGTGTCACCCAAGTACGTTTGCTTAAATGTCAATAAACCTAGTGCCGATACCTCGACTGATTTACTTCTAATTTGCAAAGTTATCAAATTCTTAAAGTATGTGATCTGAAAAATATCACATACTTTGATTGCACTGAAAATGTAAGATATTATATCTACCCTATTTTCCGACGTTTATTTTCGCCACAGTTGCTCAGACTCCAGTTCATATTTTCTTGGTACTTGTCTGAATATATAGCTAGGCTTCTATGGGTTAACCCCTGCGCGTGCTGTAACCTCACCGTGGTGCAGGGGTGTAACATTATCTTTGAGAATGGCCAATACAGCACAAAATTGAAGTTTTGAGTAAAATTCAGTATCCGTAAAATTCTGTGATATTTGTGTTTTTGCACAGTTCTTTACACTGTTTTTATTTAAGTCTTGAATTTTTATATTGATGTTGATCATCACTTTATTTATTTGCATTACCATAGTTTGACACCCAATAGCCGATGTATTTTTCGTGCTGGGGTGTCGTTAAACATTCATTCATTCATATTCATTCTATGGGTTAATTTCCTCAGGAAAACTTTGAGTTTCCCTCGAATACAGTCCATTACTGCTCATTGCCTTTGTTTTTAAAATATATTTTGTTTTGATTCATGAGCACAGTAGACCCAGTGATTTTCCGCGATCGCGGAAAACGGACGGAATTCCCAATGTAAAACGGAATTTACATTTGGAAACGGAATTACGATTTTCCGCGAAGTTAAACAAATTAAAGGGACATTCCCGAATTTGCTGCATTGTAAGATGTTTCCGACTAATAAAATATTTCTACGATTAAACTTGCATATTAAACATATTTTCTTGTTTAGAATATCAGTTTCTGTATATTCAATGTGTTTCTGGTCGTCATAATATTTGTAGGAAGCCCAAACTGGATTTTGTCTTCAAATAATTTCATACGTACGAAAAAATAGTAGGAAATAAAATGAAATGTAACCTGGTACATATATTAGAACGATCAGAAACACGTTTAATATACAGCCACTAATATTGTATGCAGAAAAATATATTTGATATTTAATTACAGTCGTTAAAAAGTCTCTGTTAGTCGATAACATCTTAAACATTGCAGCAAACTCGGGAGTGTCCCTTTAATTACATACAGTAATCTGAAACGGAAATGAAATGGAATTTACAAAAACATGAAACTGAAAATAGTTTTTTTTTAAAAACGGAAAACCACCGTTCTTGGGCCAACAATTTCATCAACTTTATGCATTACAAGTGGACTACATTGCACACTTCTGTGGTAACAGACTCCGGCCCATATAGCCCCCCCCCCCCCCCCCCCCCGCGTGCCCCCATTATTGAGTGTCTGTAGCTCTCGATAAACCCCCCCCCCCCAACTCCTACTCTGTCAGTTCCAACGCCTACTAGTACTTCATTTTGCAACCGCTGATATACATATATATATACATATATATATATATATATACATATATATATATATATATATATATATATATATATATACATATATATATATATATATGTATATGTATATGTATATGTATATGTATATGTATATGTATATGTATCTGTATCTGTATCTGTATATATATATCTATATATATATATATATATATATATATATATATATACATATACATATACATATACATATACATATACATATACATATACATACATACATACATACATACATACATACATATATATATATGTATGTATGTATGTATGTATGTATGTATGTATGTATGTATGTATATGTATATGTATATGTATATGTATATGTATATGTATATATATATATATATATATATATATATATATATATATATATAGATACAGATACAGATACATATACATATACATATACATATACATATACATATATATATATATATATATATATATATATATATATATATATATATATATTGTGTAACCATTTCCTTCCATATTCCAGAGGTGTTCTGTCAGTTGTCAAGGTCAAGGTCAAAGGGTTTTACGTGCACATTCAGAGCAAGCTGTTGTAGCGCACGCCTGTCGTGGGCACAGGTGCCGGCCTCTCTGTCCAAGACAGGAAAGTGTCAGTTGTACGTGATATTCACGTTTTATACGCTCAGCTTCCGTGTGCGCATTTCGGGTCACGTGATCCTATTTGACGTCATTTTTCTTATCAAAACGATTGTATGGCTCCTCATCATTCAGAAAAAACACTTTTGGTAGTATCTGATTGTCATCAACGTGATGCCACGCCTCTCAGAAAATTTACATTTTAGAGCGTTGGTACGCTTGAAGTTGCAATGACGCAAAATATTGTTGTTAGACGATGTGGTGCTCGTTGATGATCATCAGAACGTCATACGGTGTCTGCGTAGATGTTATCAACGGTTAGGAGTACTAGAGGTCTTCTGTACTTAGGGAGCCTACGTGTGACGTCACGTTTGCACAATGCCTATACTAGGTCTGACATCCTGAAACATCCCTGAATTAAGACCAATTAGTGGAAGAACGGTACGCAACCGAGTACGTGATTACAAACCCCCCCCCCCCCCCCCCCCCCCATACATGGTGTAGACTACATTTTAAGGTTCTGAACTGACGACTGGTTCACAAATAATACATGTATTGCAAACAAAAGGTTTTGATTTGTTACTGAAGTCTTACTGAGATTTTAATGATGCACGGGAACCTTTTTTTCCGTTGGCATGTATTATTAAAATAAGCCAGACAACAGGTTCTAGGTGGAAAGTATTTCTTGTGGGTTTTGTGTTGTTGGGGCGAGCGAAGCGGGGGGAAGGAGATTGTTCACAATATACCCACAAGCTAAACCAACCAGATTTGTGTTATTGGTACCAACCGTATGTGCGTATGGGTGGAGGGGGGGGGGGGGGGGGGGACGGGGACTAAACAACATGGTGTATTCAAGAAGCTGAACATTTCAGTGATATATTCTAATATGATGGACATCCAAAAAGAGCCATTTTGATAAATTGTTATGGTCAAATAAAGGTCACCATTAGTGAAGACTTTTATGCCGTTAATCATACAAATCATTTGGGGTCATAAGTAGAACAATTAACTTTTACTCTTTATATCTCCAATTCTAGTTGTAAAAAATGTTTCAGTTCGTTTTCCTTTTCATTAACATATAATAAATAGATAATATATATTTTAATATATATGCAAATTATGGGGAATCCTCATTTTAAAAATCGAGTTTTTAATTTTAGAAAGGTGTTAATATACTAGTATTAATAAAAAATTATGGGGAATCCTGATTTTAAAAATCGATTTTTTAATTTAAAAAAGGTGTTAATTTACTAGTATTAATAAATATTATGGGGAATCCTGATTTTAAAAATCGATTTTTTAATTTAAAAAAGGTGTTAATATACTAGTATTAATAAAAATTATAGGGAATCCTGATTTTAAAAATCGATTTTTTAATTTAAAAAAGGTGTTAATATACTAGTATTAATAAAAATTGTCCAAAAGATTTCTAAAAACAAATTAGGTTAGTATTCAGATGTAGGTGGAGGGTTTGGTTTACTGTGATGGTAAATATTTATGCAATTTTTTATTCAATCGAGAGTATATAAGCAACATCCTAACGTCTTAGCGGATTCGCAATAGGTCCACTATCTAGAAATGACAAGGGCACTGTTGCATGAAATGTAAAAGAAACTGGTGCTCTACTTCTATTTATGGAATGCTATTTATATCAATAATTTGGCAAAATTATATTTTCTTTTTCCCTCCAGTTTTCCTTTTTATTAGTGCCTACATGAATATGCACTTCAACGATAGAAACTATATTGAGAAATGTGTGTGCAAGTTCCTCATCTATTTGGTTCGTTAAATGTTTGAATCAGAGCATGGCCATCAGACACGTACTATGGCCCACGTTTATCATTTTGGGTGTAAATAACAGTAATCTCGCTTTCTTGTCGATTCATACATTATGGAACAAAGGGTTAAATTAGTTTGTTAGTATGAGTTCTCAACTGGATGTGGCTTTGAGTATAAACATATGGCATATTCAAACAGACAAGTAATTGACATACCCTGAACCTACGAGAAAGTAGATATACACAATTTCCTTTATGCATGTGATGCAATTGAAAGATAGTATTTAAAGGAGGGGACAATTAAGGCATTTGGCCTGGTATGCATAGTCATCGATATATAATGCACATTATTGCTTAATATCAACAAGTATAATCGTATAGTTAATTAATAAAACGTTTAATGTGACGGCTATTATATATAACGGGCGCAGCCATTTTGTACCATCCCAGTGAATACGCCCTCTGGCGAGCTGGTGGTTACGTAATACCTAACGTGTCACGTCAAGAATTACTGAAGAAAAACACACCTGATCTTTGCGGATGCATCGCAATGTCCTGTAATAATGTCCATCCCAGGAAGCCAGCACACAGTATATATTATGTTTCAATACAAAATAAACCACCATTGTCAAAGTGTTGAAATAACTGTTATGTTTTATACATAAATTAACCCACGTACTGAAGTAATAATCGGAGTGTTTTCTTGGTGAACTGGTCTTTTCTTTCCGTGGCCTGTACCTGTGGTTCCTGATTGGCAGGTGTATATGTAGACGGTCCTCAGACACTGTGTCTAGACACACTAGAAATACGAGCTTCTTTTATTAAGATCGCAGGGTATTGTGTGATAACCGCGCGGACACCCCTCAAATCGTAATGGAAATTATCAGCCGTCCTGCTTTATTACTGTAAGTAATTCTGTACAACCCTTGATTAAGTAGACTTTTCCATCTAAAATCACAAAACTGACCAATTACTTAGTCCCAAAGAAACGAAAATTATCATTTAGGTATCGTGAGTGGTCGTTTTTTTTCGAACGAAAGAAAGAAAGAAATGTTTTATTTAACGATGCACTCAACACATTTTATGTACGGTTATATGGCATCAGACATATGGTTAAGGACCACACATATATTGAGAGAGGAAACCTGCTGTCGCCACTTCATGGGCTACTCTTTTCGATTAGCAGCAAGGGATCTTTTATATGCACCATCCCACAGACAGGGTAGTACATACCACGGCCATTGATATACCAGTCGTGGTGCACTGGCTGGAACGAGGAATAGCCCAATGGACACACCGACGGGGATCGATCCCACACCGACCGCGCATCGAGCGAGCGCTGTACCACTGGGCTACGTCCCGCCCCTTTGCTCGAACGTACCCTACCAACAGGCCTAATAATATGCATTGTTTTCTTTAGATTTTTTAAGAGTAAAATGCTATAATTCCAGTTAAATAGTTTATTATACTATCAATTCATTTATGTCAGGTTGATGAAAGCGAAGCGCCTTGTCGTAAATTAGAGCGTTTATTTACACTGGGCATATAGGCGTTGGACGGAGCTGACGTCACTTCGATTGATTGATTTGATTTGATTTCAACTTATTTTCGTGCTTATATCCAATTAAGGTTCAAGCACGCTGTCCTGGGCACACACCTCAGCTATTTGGGCTGCCTGTCCAGGACAGTGGGTTAGTTGTTAGTTTGTTAGTGGTTAGGGAGAGAAAAGAGGGTGTACCCCTACCAATTGAGCCCTTAAGAACTCGCTCTGGGTTGGAGCCGGTACCGGGCTGCGAACCCTGTACCTACCAGCCTGTAGTCCAGTGGCTTAACCACTGCGCCACTGAGGCCGGTAAATTATAAGATCACTTCGCCCGAAGCTATACCACCGGACGTCACAGAAACGAAAAAAAATGGCTGCCCCCAGTTAGCAGGAATAATCACGTTTTTTTATCAACTCTAAAATTACGCGTTTTTCATTTCTTAAGGTGTCAGTATGTGTTGGTCGCCCGGGTATGCATCTTTCCAACACATCAGGCTCATATTTGAGTTGATCCTCCCTTTAAAGAATTCTTGTGGAATGCAAACATATACATAATTCTATTGATGGAATTACTTGAAAGTTGTTACAGCATTTGGATTTTCATGATTTACTGACAACAAGATCAACTTGTCACACACTGTTCTACTTGAAAAAGAAAGAAATGTTTTATTTAACACATTTTATTTACGGTTATATGGCGTCAGACATATGGTTAAGGACCACACAGATTTTGAGAGGAAACCCGCTGTCGCCACTACATCGGCTACTCTTTACGATTAGCAGCAAGGGATCTTTTATTTGCGCTTCCCACAGGCAGGATAGCACAAACCATCGTCTTTGTTGAACCAGTTATGAATCACTGGTCGGTGCAAGTGGTTTACAGCTACCCATTGAGCCTTGCGGAGCACTCACTCAGGGTTTTGAGTCGGTATCTGGATTAAAAATCCCATGCCTCGACTGGGATCCGAACCCAGTACCTACCAGCCTGTAGACCGATGGCCTAACCACGACGCCACCGAGTCCGGTATGTTCTACTTGAAGGCATTGGACATTGTGGATCTCCTGAACCACCTTAGCGATTTGTATGTCGCTTGTTTGCTGTTACTCAATCACATAATCAAGGATTTATTATTTTATTTTTTTTCAAAGAAAGAAGAAAGAACTCATTGACAGGGATAGATTTATTAATCTGTCAAGGAGAATGGATCCTCTGTGTTTGTGTAATTTTTGTAATATGAAAGAATTCCAACCCACTTACCACCATTAAAAATCAATCCTTTGACATAAATGCTGTATTCATCTGAAAGTTAACTCGATTTATGTGTAATAGACACATCTTTAAAACAGTGTAATGTTAACTACTGCAGTTAACTCGATGTATGTGTAATAGACACATCTTTAAAACAGTGTAATGTAAACTATGTTGGTTGAAGGAATCTGAAGTGGAACTGATTTGTGTGATTAACAACATAAATGTCTTCACGGATGGTAATCTGTATTTGACCGTAAAAGTTTGGGTTATATGTCCATCATCATATTGGAATATATCAGTGGGATGGTCACCTTTGTGAAAAACACTACGACGTTTAGTCAATCTAATTAAAATTAGCTCCACTATTACATCTAACAGCAGCCCGTTGGAGCTCATGTTCAGTTGACCTTTCATTCGACCAATTAAAACCTTACTTGCAAAATCATGCCAGTGATTTGAATAGAATTTGAAAACATTCGGAATTATACCGAGGGTGTACGAAATGATTCGGGTGAATTACGAAGTATGCCGGAAACTAATTTCAATATAAAATGTTATATAAAATTCGTTTCAAGACGAAAAACAAAACCGTGATGGTATAGCCATAAGATCTGTTTATACTAGTATACAATCCAGAGTTTATTACTAAACATTTCCCCCTGTTTTTTCAATGTTGAAATAGACCAACAAGTTCGCCTATTGCATAAACAGTCTCGCCCGATATTTTTAGAATGTGTATGCTCCCGAATATCGCTATAAAAGGCGAAGTGTAATTGGTCGATATTTAAATTGTTATTTATAGATGAAATGTCACCTGAACATGGGAGTCTACGCAATGCTGTTAGATATACTGGTGAAGGAAACAGCTATCATTTTGGGGTTTTTGGAGGTGGGGGGGGGGGGGGGGGGGGGGGGGTGTCAAGTTCAAGTTTGGTATATATACATTACGTATAACGGGTATAATGTAATAGATGAACTTATTTAAACTCTAATAGGTAAGACATGTTAAATTGTGGTTTAAGCAGCTTTAAGATTGGTCAACTCGAGTTTCGTACTTGAAATAGTAAGTTACTTTTTTTGTGTGTACAACGGATACGACCACACAGATTAGTGACTATTACAAAAATGATTCATTATTGGTACACGTATATTTTGTAATGTTTTTATTTTGATGACTGTATTTGTCAGGTTTGTCGCGGTTATTGTGATGGACATCGATTTCGACATGATAGATTTCAACCCGTGTCGAGTGAGCGCGGGTAACCCTGGACCCAGCTACCTGGCGGGTATTGACAGGTGTAAGAAAGGAACCAGCGTGAGTTCTAATACCATGTCCATAGCATTGTCTTAAGCGTACTCTCGCCCTATTCGCTTTACGTTTGCGTATGGGGCTAGCGAACGTTTAGTGTTAAATAAACTGACAATTTCGAAATTTTCCATCAGTCGACAACTATGGGGCCGAAATTACAACGCCTGTTTGTGTCTTACACGCGTGTAACTACAGACATTTACATGAATGAATGAAGGAAGGAAGGAAGGAAGGAAGGAAGGAAGGAAGGAAGGAAGGAAGGAAGGAATGTTTAACAACACCCCAGCACGAAAAATACATCGGCTATTGGGAGTCAAAAGTACGGTAATTCAAAACATGAATCAGACATTTACCATGCTTAAACAGGTCTGCGTTTAAGAAAAGCAGGCTTCGTAAATTCGGCCCATCGTATTTAACCCTTTGACCAGTCATTCTGCCAGAAAGACATTTGTGGGTAATGCACTATGAAAATGAATGCAACCACAGTCAACAGGGGGTATGGGGGACCTCCCCAGAAAGAAAATGGGCTAGGGTTAAAAGGACATTGCTGACTTTGCTGCATTGTAAGATGTTTCTGACTAATAAAATAGTTCTACGATTAAACTTACAAATGAAATATATTTTGTTATTTAGAATATCAGTGTCTGTATATTCAATGTGTTTCTGGTCGTCTTAATATTTGTAAGAAGCCCAAACTGGATTTTGTCTTCAAATAATTTCGTAAATAAAATGAAATTTAACCTAATACAGATATTAGAACGATCAGAAACACGTTGAATATAAAGCCACTAATATTTTATACAGAAAAATATATTTGATATGTAATTACAATCGTTAAAAAGTCTCTGTTAGTCGACAACATCTTAAAAATTGCAGCAAACTCTGGAATGTCCCTTTAAGAAAATCATACAGTAACGATGAGAGTATTTAATTTTGTCAAAAGGTTAACTTAAAAAAAAATCAAAAAAATCTGCAAAGTTGTTTGGGTATGGCGCGATACCCGTTTTACTCTCTGGCAAAAACTCTGTTGACCCCCTAGGTTTCTTTACTGTGTTATGCATCGTGTTGAGGTTGTTTGGACAGAGTTGGTCTTACATGGTTGAGAGGGTTAACATCCACAAGCCATTATATGTCACCCTAGACCTTCAGTCTGTTTATTTATATAAGTTAAGTCGTGACGATAAACTTACATCCATGCATTCATTCAGTTAGTTATTTTCGTGTGTATATCCAATTGAAGTTCAAACACGCTGTCCTGGGCACACACAGTGACAGTGGGTTAGTGGTTAGTGAGAAAGAAATCAGTGCTGTGGCCTTATACCTACCCACTGAGTCGTTAAACTCGATCTGCCAGCCTGATATCTGCTGGCTTAACCACTACACCACCGAGGACGGTATACAATTGACCCCTCCGCATGACGAGTTAACCACGCCCCCCGTCACACGTGATGCAAGGTTAGACAGGTTAGACAAACTTTCAATAATGGATGCCGATTCGCATAGGTCGATAGCAAAATCAACCGATCTGCCGATTACGTTTTCGCCTTAATGTATTTAGAAATATCGTTTAATTAAAAAGCTGACAAGAGGAGACATTCAAGTTCACTACAGGGTACATTTACGATGACAACGTGATTTAAATCGACGAAAATTTTTTTACTTAAGTAAATCGAAGCACAAGAACCCGGAAGTGACGAACGTCGAATGCAAGCAAATGAAGATTTAAAACATCCTATGCTAACTTTTGTGAGGACTGACAAATTAAAATGTCTTGTTTGTTTCATTTTTATTCTTCTTTTTCATCTTAATTTTTGTTGTTGTTGTTGTTCGACTTTAATATTATGCTGAGGAACAAGAGAATAGAAGGCGCGGCGACGACCCGGTCTCGACTTGTTTAAAACCGTGGCGTCTTTATTTTCGGTCGGGTTGCGTTAAAATTAAAATGTTTGTTTTGTTTTTTTTTAAAGGGGGGTGGGGGGTGGGGGGGCGTGAGCAGTAACAATAAAATACAAGGCGTAGGGGAATGCTATCCGTGTATTATAATTTTATGTACGAAAAGTTAGAAAACTATAGCAGGATACAGTCGCATGTGCAAAAATTATGCAAGCAGTGGTTTAGATTGTGGGATTGCGAAGTTTATGGGGGTGTATTCTTACATAGCTGCACTGCTTGAACCAAATGATATACGGCACTTGCCCTTTTTATGAAACAAAGCCATACACGTAATTTAAAAATAAATAAATAATAAAAATAAAAAATCACAACTGGCATAGCCAGAGGGCGAGTTGGTGGGATCACATCTTTGGGCCTCCAGTTATGTATACTAACATATTGGCCCATCTTCGTTCTGACAAGACATATTAGGGCTGATTAGGTTTGGGTGCCCCATTCCCTCTATAAAATCAGGCTGTCCAGCCCACCCTTTTGAAAAAGTTGGACACAGTTAGGAATGAAAATATAGAAAAGTAGACAAAAGTAGGAAAACGTAAAACAAAAGTAGGACTGAAACAGTACGTAGCTACATTATTCATGCTCATATTGAGAAAACACCTTTTTATGTGGTGCTCAGTTTGTACATGCGTTTTGTGTTCTATCAAAAATAATGTAAATCTTATGTAACGGTCATGTTATACAGTTATTTCAAATTACTGTACACTATATAAATAAATATACATATTTACTTGCATAGGAATGCTGATGCACAGTAAAACCGAGTTAACATGATTATTTTAAGTTTTCCATAATGTATTATCGATTCTTAAGTCATACATACACATTGTACATTATAATCATGTTAATCATTGGAAAATATGTTGGCTTTGAGGGTGTAATTTTAATATGTTGAGATTATATGGTGCCACAAATGGGGAGATATATCTTGCTGCCAAGAAAAATAAAAATAATTCCCATAACTGATGAATTTTATAATAACACAAGGAATATGCACACTTTAACAGCAATTTGTGGCATTTTCAAACAAAAAATTAAGAAAAAGTAAGTATTTTGAAGAAAAAGTAGGAAAAATAGGACAAAGACCAAAATGTACGAAAAAGTAGGATCGTTGTACAGCCTGTAAAATATTTACCAATTAAGCCAGTACAACACAGTGTTTAAATAAATTATAAACTCATGACTTGTGGCAACAACTGCTGGGAATCAAACTTGAAGCTCCTGGCCCCCACAACCCAATCTCACCCCCACCATTAGTTATCCTACTGTCACACAAAATGTACTCGCAAAGATTTATCTGTTCTAGAAGCATAGGCAGATAAAAAATAGTACTAAATATTATAGGACAACCCATGCCTACAGAACAATGATAATAATACAAAATAATTTTTTTATTAAAAAAATGTATGTAAAAAAAAAGAAGAAAAAAAAGCAAAATGATATATTACACTAGTTTAACATGAAACTAAACCACAGATTGCAGTTCACACAATTTGTTCAATATTTATTATGAGAATACTTTCTAACATTTTCTTTTTTCTCTCAAAGAGAGGATCTTTACATATTAATCCCCATGCAGTCTGGTACCGGTAAATATATTTATTCAAAAATGTATCTTTCTGTGGCATCCATCTCCAAATCCTCAAAACTTGTACAGTCAACTGAGCAATCAAGGATTACCATTTGATGGGTGGTGTCAAACTGAATCCCAAGTCTTGGAAGTCTGAATTACTCCTTAGCAAGCAACATGTCAAACACAAAAAAACAATAAATATTGTATTAAATGAAATTGTTGAAAGTGTTTCATTTTCAGCAGCAATTTCACCCCCTGCCCCAGTTTTTCTTTAACATATCAGTTGAAACTGTTCTATTATTTCTATCATTCTGTTCTCAATATCAAGATGCAATGTAATTTGTTTAATAGTTTGTCTTCAGAATCTCATTTTCGACATCTAATCAATGACTCCACATCCGTTGGTTCAGTTGCTGAAATATATAAAAACAAACGTGAAGTATTTCACATCCATTTGAAGAAGTATATTGTCTGTAACTTAATTGCATATCATTGTATTAATGTAAAGTTTAATTTAATTTCATGAATTGTTTTTTTTAACAGGAAACAAAATCAGTTAAAATTAAAAGTATAGTAGTACATTAACAAAAGTAGTAAACAATGTATTTAACTTTGATGATGTTATTTGATTTCTATTAGAAAGTTACACAAAGCTACATATAAGATGACATGCAGAAGAATAAAAATGCCTATGCTTTGCTACAATTTGGGGTATAAAATAATGATGAAAAGCAAAACTACTGTCTCCAAAAGAAAATCATATTTAGGGTAGGTAATAAAAACAAAACAGATGGGTTTGAAATGTTTTGAAATTATGGTTAAGACATTACATTTCAAGCACATGACCATTTATAAACAGCAGTTCTTTTACTATCATTTATCTAAACATTAAAAAAATATATCTATTAATTTCCAAGATTTTAGGGTACGTAATTTTAACCTTGGTACCCTCTGGCAGAAACCATTAAGTTGAAAATTCTAAGAATATCAAAGGGCTGGTCAGAGATCACAAACACTTGAACATAATGCGATAACTGAGGAGCATGAAACAAGTCTTACCCATGAATGTCCAAATTTACTTTTGTTCTTTTGGTGTGGGGCTTCCTTGCAAATGTTAACAGAATAAGTGTGGGACTCTCTTGGTGACAATACACTGAAACAGAAAACCCCCCACACCAATACATGTAGTACCTGCTTAATTACCATAGTAAACAGAAATGTCATTAAGGTTAATAATACTTATACAATAAACAGAAGGTGCATGTAAATATTTTAGAATTTGTTCAAAATAAAATCCATTCTGTACAAATACAAACAATAAAGGAATAATAAAATGTCTTAGCAGTATTTATTATAAATCACCCAAGATTGGTAATTTATCTGCTGTTAGGCGAGGAATTGTTTTAATATATATTATGGTAAAATTGGGTTGTTTTAATTGAGGGATGGGGTGGAGGGGGACTAATGGATAAGTTAAGGTTTGTTTTGTTTAAAGACACCACTAGAGCACATTGAATTATTAATCATCAGCTATTGGATGTCAAACATTTTGTACTTTTGACATGTATAGTCTCGAGTGCTACCCTGCTACATTTTCCTATTAGTAGCCAGGTATCTTTTATATACACCACCCAATAGACAGAATAGCACATACTACAGCCTTTGATATGCTAGTCGTGATGCACTGGCTTAAATCAAATCAAACCGAGAAACAGATCTGTTCCGATTGCAAAAAATCACAAATCTTTTTTCTTTCTTTCTTTTTTGCTTCAAAACATTTCAGGGTCCCTACATAAAATTTGCCTAATTTATAACTTTCCAGACAATACTTCCTTATCCCCTAAAGCTCACAACCATATAGGTTACTCCCTCACCCCCCCCCCCCCCCCCCACCACACACACACAAGAACACTCACACACACGCCTACACACATGCAAACAAAACCAAAAAAAAGAAGAGAAAAAAGCTAAGACTTTCAAACGTTCCAGCATGCTTAATACTATCACCTAACCCTAAACCTAACTTAAGCCTGAATTAACTGAATGCTGGAACGATCGGAAGTCTTGCCTGCACTTTATTTGTTGGCCATTCCTCTGTATGCAGTTTAACGACAATATACACATCGAAGACTGATTAAATGAGTCAATAAATTCCATTACATTGGAGGGAAAGTGATTTTTAAACTCTTACCTTCGTAGAATTTATATATCATTTGAATTTTCATGGATTTCGGCAAAATTTCACTTTCAATACTATGTGACGGTTTCGCAGGAAAGAAAGAAATGTTTTATTTAACGACGCACTCAAAACATTTTATTTACGGTTATATGGCATCAGACATATGGTTAAGGACCACACAGATTTTGAGAGGAAACCCGCTGTCGCCACTACATGGGCTACTCTTTCCGATTAGCAGTAAGGGATCTTTTATTTGCGCTTCCCACAGGCAGGATAACACAAACCATGACCTTTGTTGAACCAGTTATGGATCACTGGTCGGTACAAGTGGTTTACACCTACCCATTGAGCCTTGCGGAGCACTCACTCAGGGTTTGGAGTTGGTATCTGGATTAAAAATCCGGTTACTAGTCATTTCGTACCATAGTTTATGGTCATTTCGTACCATAGTGTTTTGGTCATTTCGTACCACAGTCATTTCGCACCATAGCCATTTCGTACCTACGTTTTACCATCTCGTACCATAATGTTTGGTCATTTCGTACCATAGTGGTTTCGTACTCGGTATCTTATTTTTTTCATGGTATGCCACTTCTTATTTTTATTGTTGACGAATAAACGTTGACGTGTAAACATACCTTGTAAAGTATGCAAATGTTTAAATGAACATATGTATATTGCCACTGATGATCATTTCATATGAAACGAGACTCCCCCCACACCCCATCTTATATAGGCTTACGTCCTTAGCCCACTGTCGACAGATTCTCTACCTATGCTTGCCTTATTGTTGTTGGATAAACAATCGTTATAATCAACAGTCGCGTCAGTAGCGATGTAGAATATCACTGTGTGGTCTAGTCTATGATTAAGTATAGCAAAATATACACGATCTTGAAATCATTATAACTTTATTTCACATTTTATAACAAAAAAAAAACTAATCTCAAGCTACAGTTAAAACACTTTTGAAATCACTAGCGTTAAGGTGTCAGTCATCAGCGACATGCACCAATCTGGAACAGATTTTCAACAGGCGACCGACACTGATTTTCTCATCACTATAAAGTGCCCAATTTTCGAAGAGCACCTTTTGCGTGACTCTGGCAACCTTCCTCTTCGTGGGTAATTAAGGTTTTTCTGAGATCAGCTTGTCTTAGAAGATATTCTAACACAAAGTGCTAGCTGGTAATTAATATAATGATGAACGGAAACGTTTGAAGATAAAAGTAATAAAAGTAATATATCACCTTTTTCTTGTTATTTGTTTGTTTCTTTCTTTCTTAAGGGTGGGGATTCAATATAGCTGCATTAGCCTAATGTTTATTTTTTAAATCAGTAATTCGACATTTTACTATCAGTCAACTAAGCTGCACAATAAATGATTGAGGTACGAAATGACTTTGGTACGAAATGACCAGACAAACATGGTACGAAATAACCATGGTACGAAATGACTATGGTACGAAATGACCAAATAACTATGGTACGAAATGACCAGGGTACGAAATGACTTGGGTACGAAATGGTAAAATTGGGTACGAAATGACTATGGTACGAATTGACTGGTTACCAAAACTCCCATGCCTCGACTGGGATCCGAACCCAGTACCTACCAGCCTGTAGACCGATGGCCTAACCACGACGCCACCAAGGCCAGTTTCGCAGGAAAACACTGATTTTACGTCAATCGTAGGCTCCGCATAGCTGTCGTCGCTGTTAACACATGTCAACAGAAGTGTATGTTTACTGTGATTATAATTCAGTTGGAGGAGACAATTATTTTAACTAATTTTAATGCTAACTATACAAAAAAGTTACACACCGAAAACATTATGTTGTCTAACCTAATGGCGTCCAAGCAAAGTTGGGCAACGTGGTCTTTGAACCGCGAAACATGATTGGTCCAGCGAGGTTGTCAATCACGCCGTACGGAGGGGTCAATTACAAGCAGGTCAGGTCAGGTCATAGGTCTTTACGTGCACATTCAGAACAAGCTGTTGTAGCGCACGCCTGTCCTGGGCTCAAGAGCCGGACTCGGCCGGCTCCTCCATCCAGGACAGGAAAGATGGGGGGGGGGGGGGGGGAGAGAGGAGGGACCTCCTGCACTGGCAGGTACAAGGGAGCACCAGCAACCCGACCAAGGTCGGTAGCAGGTGGGGGTGGGGGTGATGGTGCTATGGAATTTTGAATGGCGCAAAGTATTATGCCAAAGAGAAAAAGTGCGCAAATTTGGTTGAGGAAATTGGGCGCACATTGATTTATTAATCATCGGCTATTGGATGTCAAACATTTAGTAACTATGACATCATAGTCCAAGAGAAGAAATCCGCTATATTTGTCCATCAGGAGCAAAGGATTTTTTATATCCATCATGACACAGACAGGATAGCATATACCACGTCCTTAGATAAATCATTCGTGGTGTACTGCCTGGTGTATGGAACGAGAGATATCCCAATGGGCCCACCGACGAGGATCGAGCACTTTACCACTGGTCTTCGTCCCGCCACGACAGAGACAGTAAAGTTTGTTTTATTTATCGACGCCACTAGAGCACATTGGGTTTTTTTATCTTATCACCGGCTATTGGACGTCAAACATATGGTCATTCTGATACTGTTGTTTTTTTTTAGAGGAAACCCGCTGTCGCCACATAGGCTACTCTTTTACGACAGGCAGCAAGGGATCTTTTATTTGCGCTTCCCACAGGCAGGATAGCACAAATCATGGCCTTTGTTACCAGTTATGGATCACTGGTCGGTGCAAGTGGTTTACACCTACCCATTGAGCCTTGCGGTACCTACCAGCCTTTAGACCGATGGCCTAACCACGACGCCACCGAGGCCGGTCGACAGAGACAGAGATAGACCTTCACAGTGTTTCTTCCAGAATATTTATTTATTTTTTTAGAGGGGGGGGGGGGGGGGGGTATGACGCTTTGGAATTGAATGCAACAGGGGATCAACATAGGGTATTGGGGGAGGGGGTGGGGGCTCTTCCAGACAGAAAATGGGTTACGTTTAGGGTTAGGGTTAAGAACATCATACAGTAATTAATTTTGTCAAAACTTAATAAAGGTGAACTTAAAAAATAAAATTGCTAAAACATTTTGGGTATGGCGCCATACCCGTTTCACGACTGGTATATCAAAAACCGTGGTATGTGCTATCCTGTCTGTGCGATGGTGCATATAAAATATCCCTTGCTGCTAATCGAAAAGAGTAGCCCATTAAGTGGCGTCAGCGGGTTTCCTCTCTCAATATCTTTGTGGTCCTTAACCATATGTCCGACGCTATATATCTGTAAATAAAATGTGTTGAGTGCGTCGTTAAATAAAACATTTCTTTCTGTGTTTTTTTCCATACCCGTTTTACCCTCTAGCAATATATTATCATAATACGTATTGTGTGCAAACAAACTGGATAGCCCTGTCGTAACAAACACCAGTAGCTGGCAGGAAATATGGGGTCGGGTTACCGTATTCCAGCGCCGCCGTGTAAAGTGTTATTTCACAGTGTGTGCGGTCGTTCCCTCAGTGGCAGTACACTGCACAGGTATGCTATTAACGTGAACACGACATCGATATGCGACATTCCGTGTCGAGATGACATGGCAGAACAGGATCGTACGATGTTGGTGTGTGTGTGTGGTGGGGGGGGGGGGGGGGCGGCGCTAATTTGCATTTGATATATTGAGTGGTAAAGCGCTCGCTTGATGCGCAGTCGATCTAGGATCGATCCCCGTCGGTGAGCCAGTTGGGCAATTTCTGGTTCCAGCCAGTGCACCACGATTGGTATATCAAAGGCCGTGGTATGTGCTATCCTGTCTGTGGGATGGTGCATATAAAATATCCCTTGCTGCTAATGGAAAAATGTAGCGGGTTTTCTCTTTAAGCTTAAATGTCAGAATTACCCAATGTTTGAAATCCAATAGCCGACGGTTAATGAATGAGTGTGATGTAGTAGTGTCGTTACCCCCTCCTCCCCCCAATGTAGAAATTATGTCGGAATGAATGCATGTTTAACCCCATCACAAAAATACACATCGCCTATTGGGTGTTCACAAATTGTGTTGGACTGCAATGCTAGCCTCAGAGGCCCGAAATTTAACTGTTCTTCTTAGGGGCGGAACGTAGCTCAGTAGTACAGTGCTCGCCTGATGCGCAATCGATCTAGGATCGATTCTCGTCGGTGGGTCCATTGGGCTATTTCTCAATAATCGCTATATTCGGTGCTTGTGGCCACCAAATAACTTCCGGTCGGGTCAAAGTTCGAAGTGCACCACTGTGTCAAGTAACCTTGTGCTAGAAACATGTATGGGGTACCGGTAAAAAAAAGGTACTCAAATTTTGTGCGGAACTAGGGTAGTCATAGACGCTACCCGTTATCTCAGAAATGAGCAGCTTGACCCCAATTTTTTTTATGATTCACTTTAAGGGTGAGGGGTGGTAGTATTTATATCCGTGACGTTTATGTCGATTGATACGCTTCAGGTAGGAGTTTTAGCCACATATGTTACTATTGTCGTCTAGGGGATTTGATTTGGTAGTATACACCCTAGATGCCATGTCCTACTTTACTGAAGTACTAGCGTAGTAGTGACGTTTTCCTTCCCGAATTTCTCCGAACTACATAACGTTGAACTTTCGGATATCGAAAATAAGCGATAAGTTGATTTTCGGTAGTTTCAATAGCGTAAATGGTAAAGGATTATTAACTAATAACATGCGCGTATGCAGCTATTTATTGCAGGAGGGGATCTAGACTGTGAAGGACGAACGAGGTTTATAGAGGGTCGAGTCATGCTTCCCTTGAAATTATATTTAAAACAAAAACATTGCTTGAGCGGGAGTGGGTTGGGTTCGACCCCCAAAACCTGCCCCTCACTCTACCCTAAAAACGCTCCTGGCTAGAACAGAATAAGAAACCAAAATATTTTTACCACCACGAAAATTAGTAAAACAAAAGTGTGGACATGAACCCTAGCCCCCCCCCCCCCCCCCCTTGCCTCCACGGGGTCCTGGGGTACGGAGTGGATCTATTACACTGACCACCTCGCTGTACGCTCGACCTCCCAGCGTGTATAGGGAGGATCTAGTAGCGGGTTTCCATTACACACCCCACTGCGTTGCACGAGCTCGGTGAATGAAGTGTCCGGGTAACACGGAGGTCGGGGTGACACGGAGTTCGGGGTGACATGAACTTGGCTAAACTTAGAGTTTGTTTTGTTTAACGACGCAGGAAACTCAAAATACCGCATACTAAGGCGTTACGGTCACAGTTTGTACTACTGTATTAAGACTGAAATAAAACATTTCATTTTGTTTAACGACAACACTGGAGTACAATCATTAGACTGGTCAATCATTGACATTTGGTAATGCTGACATATTGTTTAGAGTCTTAGAGGAAACGTGCACTACATTGTTCCATTAACAGGGGATCCTTTATATGCACCTTTCCCACAGACAGCACAGCACATACCACGGCCTTTGATATACCAATCGCGGGGCACTGAATTTGCAAGGACGAAATCTCCAGTAAAGGATCTCGGGAATGGCTGTCCTCTTATAGACGATTCAACCACTATTTTGCGAAATGCCCATTCGACCATAGGGTTTAACGAGCATATTCAGAACAAGCTGTTGTAGCGCACGCACGTCATGGGCGCAGGTGTCGGCATGGGTCGGCTCCTTTGTCCAGGACAGAAAAGGGGTTGGGGTAGGTGGGAGGAAGGGACCGCCCGCAATGGAAAGTTCAAGAGAGCACCAGCAGCGGGGGGGGGGGGGGGGGGGGGGGGGGTATGTTTTGATGCTAATGAACTTTGAATATTCCGTAGGAGTAAGTCAAACAGGTAAAGTTGTGCGCAAATTTCTTTAATTTTGGTGCATTTTGGAACGGTTCATCGAAAGAGATAGAGGAGCTACTACTTAATTTTGAATTCGATTGCCGAATGGTAGCTCATATAGGAACCTAGATGTCCTCTGGAATGGCTGTCCTCTTATAGACGAGACACAAGACCGAGATTCATAGAATCAACCCCTGTTTTGCCAAATACCCGTTCGACTCTGCATTGTGCAGATATATGGCTTTGATCACGCATTACAGTTTTGTCGCTGATATTAAATGTATTTTATGTTCCAGTGCAAGCAGGTAAGTGGGTTCGGTCTTACACGTGGTGGCTACAAGTGTAAGTGTAAGAGCCGCCACCACTACCCGAAATGGATCAAGCCGGTCTACCAGGGAGTCTACGTCGAACAGGCCACGGAGGACGAGTACAAGAATGGATTCAACTGCTTAAAAACTGGATGTAAGTTAGTTATACAGTTTCCAGGGCATACGAATTAAACATAAGTTAGTTGTACAGTTCCAGCGAATATGAACTGAACGTAAGTTAGTTATACAGTTTCCAAGGCATACGAACTGAACGTAAGTTAGTTATACAGTTGCCAGGGCATAAGAACTGAACGTAAGTTAGTTATACAGTTTCCAGCGCATACGCACTAGATGTAAGTTAGTTATACAGTTGACAGCACATACGCACTGGTTGTATGTTAGTTATACAGTGTTCAGCGAAAACGAACTGGTCGTACAATGTAGTCAGTAATACAGTTTCAGCACATACGTATGTTAGTTATATCAAAGTTTCCAGAGTAAATTCGTTTTATTGTTTCCGATGATACGCATTGCTAGTACGTTTTGCTATATAGTTTTCACGCACAGGTCGTAATTTAATTGTATGGTTTATCAGGTTTCGTAAGTTAGTTTTATGGCTTATAATGTGTACATACTCGTCAGTTGTCTTATATCTTCAGATCCATATTAAATGGTCGTAAGTTACGTTGTCGGTGTGGGTGTCACTGGGTAATGTGTGGCATGCATTCGTCAGAGAACTGTTTAATAGTGTGTATTTAATAGTGGATCATGAACGCAATCACGACTTTGTCTAACGTTCTTTCGACTGCCTTGTGCAGAGATGCGATTCTGACATGAGAATTCGGTTTTGTATTATAAAGTATCATGTCCACGTCTGCTCACCAGTAGTATGAATACTATATCGGCTTGCTAACCTCCTACGCGCGAGCAGATCCTGAGTTTTACATCAACACATTGTAAGATGTGCGAGTAGCAGATAACGAGATCTACAGCATGAGGTTAATAATAAGGGCTGCACATTGTCAAGCTACATATTGATATACTCTGTTATCAACTTGTCCTACATGTTTAAGTTAATTCATTTATTACACCTTATTTTCAGACCTTCAAGTGCACCCGCAGATAGATGCCCTAGATGGGGTCACGCTCGAGGGTGGATCCACAACACGTACGACTGGCGGAGGAGAAAGCAAACCCTTAACGAGAAATGCTCATTCCAGGAGGACACGCTCTGTAAATGCAACAGAGGAAGATGTTTATCCAACCAATCAGATGCACAGAGCCTTTATTCCACCCAATCGGAAAACAAGAAAGTTGGTTTCTCGGCTTCCAGATGACAAACACAAGACAGTGCTACGTCAGATGGTCGATTCGCCAAAGAAAGAAACACACAAACGTAAGAATAAAGATACGTGGGCTAAATACGTTCACGGTAAAGTAAAATACATCAGTAGGAGACAGATTAAAATTTTGAGGAAGAAGTGGCTTAAGGTGAAGAATGTGACAGAACACAGACGACAGAAGAGAGCTTTTAGAGGTCCATTTGACCAGGTGGCCTTCGACTCTATGAAGCGGATCTTCCGGCAAAAGACAAGCGTTACACCGCAGAACTGTCACACCAAACCAAAGACCTTGTTGTACTTGCCGGGAGACGTGGGTTACGGGTTCGACAACCAGTTTGAAGCAGAAGGAAGAACAGCTTTACGACTGGCTCACTTTGTGAGTAACTTTCTTCAGAACACGTCGCCAAACGATAACTTTGGGATTCTGCTGGGAGGTGGGCGTCTGCACATGGAACATCTGTTTGGAGAAGTGCTTGCTAACGTCATGGCCAACCACAAGATCCTCTCCAGCGGCATATTCTGGGACACACATCAGTTTGTAAACCAAGATGACTCTACCAGAGAATTCTTTGGTCCTTTGGCGTACAAGAAGCAAGGCAGCTTCTACGTCATCGACTCTGCAGGACTACCACTGCGCTACGCAGATGAAGACTGGTACAGCATATCAAAATCCAGATGGTCCACCAACGTGAATACTCTAGAAACGTACAAGATGAGACCCATGGTCAGGTCCAATCCAGAGGGAGCCAGTTCCGTCCAGTTTGAGTATTTTCCAATGAGCTACAAGGCCCCTGCATACAAAGATGGCTTCTGGACTCGGCCGACATTTAAATGTGATGGTCGCGTTGACGAGTGGGTTCTCACCTACGTCGTTCCCTTCTTTGGTCTGGATGGGCTGAGAAAGAAGATCCAGTTTAAGTACGAACAAAGTATTGCTTCTTTTACGTTTTAGGTGAAAACCATAGTAACTTAGAAAATAATCTAAATCAATATTTATGTAGCTTAAACTTCATTAACACTTTCATAGATATATCTCTGACTCGAAACAGGATAATGGTAATCATGTTTAGTTTGTCTATTTGTTGTTTGGAGTTATTGGTTATTGTTATTACAATGAATAAACATTCCAATATATATATTGGAGACAAAGAGTACCACATTCTACTAAAATACCATATCGAAACACTCAATCAATTAATATTAATAACTTTTTTGTTTAAAGACACCTCTTGAGCACATTGATTTATTAAACAGCGGCTATTGAAATGTGGGTTTTTGCTCTAAGACTTCAAGTAACAAAAATTACTTATAGCCAACGAATGAATGTTGAATGACCCAAAACACAGTTAATAAAGAGGACGTCTTATTTCTAGGGGTGTGGTAACGGTGGACGTCCCTCTGGACTTGTTGGAGATCGACCAGTGTCCGAGTCCATTCTACGTGGCAAACGCCTTCAAGAACACCGCAAGGTGCGACCAGATTTCTACATCGGTAAGCATCAATGTCTACATGGTGTGCGACATTTATTTTTTAATATTCAGTATATCATCTTACTTACTTTGTTCTTCAAGAACACCGCGAGATGCGACCAGATCTCTACAACGGTAAGCTTCTATGTCTACATTGTGCGTGGCATTGTTCTAACATTCAGCATATCATCTTTCTCACTTTGTTCTTCAAGAACACCGCGAGCTGCGACCAATCTCTACAACGGTAAGGATCTATGGCTACATGGTGCACGACATTGTTCTAATTTTCAATATATCATCTTTCTCACTTTGTTCTTCAAGAACACCGCAATATGTGACCAGATCTCTACAACAGTATTAATACCAATGTCTACATTGTGCGTGACATTGTTCTAATATTCAGTATATCATTACTCACTTTATTCTTCAAGAAATTCGTTCGAAGTTCTTACAACACGATTGATTGGCTATTGAAAATATTTTCTTTTTCACTTTTCAATTTTTCATTAAAGAAATCCATAATAATTTTGGTTTCGTATTTGTTTTGTTTTGTTTGTTGGTTTTTTTTTTTGTTCGTTTTTTTTTTTTTTTTTTTTTTTTTTCCTGGTCTGTTGTTTGTTTTTTGTTGGGTTTTTTCCTGGGGGGTTGGGGGGAGTTTGTTTGGTGTTGGGTTTTTTTTTTTCAGTCTTTGTTGTTGTTGGGGGGGTTGGGGGGGGGTCCCTTCTTTTTTTTAGGGTTGGGTTTTTTTCAGTTTGATTCTTGTTTGTTTTGTTGTTTTGAACTAAAAACAACTCTTTTATACTAAATTAAACTCCTTTTTCGTATTTTCGGATAGGGGTGTAACTGGCCCTGCCTTTCTTTCTGTAGATACCGTTTTGATGTAAAGAGATATTGTTCTGGGGATTCACGTTTCAAAACATTAATGTGGTTTTGAATCGTTCACAGTGCAGGAAGCAGAAAGGATTTCCGTTCCTGCGCGGTGCCTATCGCTGCACGTGTCGTCAGGGCTTCGAGTTCCCACACAAATACGGCAAGTTCCGGTTCGATGGCTCGTTAATGGAGTTGGAATGGGAAAAGAAAGAAAAGGGTTTATTCAGCAGGTAAGCGCTACATGTAGTTTGATTGTGGACGGTACACTTTCACAAAGTGTCGCTGTTTAAACCATGTGCGCTGACTGGCGCGTAGCCAGAGAGGAAAAAAATCGCCAAGGCCTGTAAAATAAATAGCAGTGTCATGGGAAAAATAAAATAAATCTGGGGAAATTCCGTTGGCAGATGCCAGTTTTGATTGTTGTATCATTATCAATGTCTGAATTTGGTTATTGTTGTTGTTTATTTGGTTGAGTTATTGCTGTTGTAGTACCTTTGGGGTTGCTCTTTTTTTTTAAAGTTGTTTTCGCTTGTTTTTATTTCATTTGGTTTGGGGGTGGGGGGACGGCGTAGGGGGGTGGACGTTGGAAGGAGGTTTGTGCTTGTTTCTTTGGGGTTTCTGTGGTCTTTTGTCTGTTGTTTTGGGAGGCATTATTGGGTGGGGTGTTTATTTTCTTGTTGGGTTTTGTTTTTGTTTTGTGGGGGTTTTCTTTTTCGATTGGGTGGAAGGCTCGTTTTTGTCAGTTGTTTAGTGTACGTGCGTGCGCGTGTGGAGAAGATTGTTTGTTTGTAGTTTATTTATTTATTTTACATTTTTGGTTGTTGTTATTTATTGTCGTTGTTCAACACAAAGTAGATATTATTAAAGATTTTATTATTTGCAGATAGTGGTCTTTTCTTAGGATGGTTTCCGTTATGGTGCAATGATCCGTTTTCAAAATATATAACATAATAATAACTACCTGTCTCGCACACTAGACGAATTGCGGTCTTTCTTATTATTTTTAATGGGTGGAAGGTTTATGAACAGTAAGTGTTTACTTTGGATGCGATGTTTTGTCTGGAATTTTCTCCATGATTTTAGCATTAATTTGTATTTTTCTTTTTCAGATTCGACCAGCTGAAATGTCGCATAGCTGGTTCTGAAACGGTTGTTATTCATCGGATGCTCCTAATACTGAGCACAGGAATTTCCTTCGCGTTCAGATACGTTCTGACACCATAGATGTCATCTTTTATAATTCAGAATTCAGAATTCGATTCTGAATCGAGTACTAGCGATTGTTTCACCTCCTGAACATGCTAAAATGTAAATTCCATTTGTTTTGTATGTTTTGGGGGTTTTTCTTCTGATCTTATTTTATGTTTTATATTTGTGAACATCTGTAAATATGATTTTTCAGTTATACGGAAATATTTTAGGAAAATTGTGATTGTAGTGTAGCAGGCCAGTAGCCAGGAATTTTAGAGGGGGGCTTTTAGGCTTATGGTGAGGCACGAAGTTGCTTGGGGGGGGTGGGGGAGGGGGGGATCGGGGTCATATTGAGAAAAAAATTCACCGGTCCCCCATTGGCTACGGGCCTGTGTAGTGTGACACTATTCCTGATGACGTGTTAACATGAACTGCAACGTCACTGTTCTTGCCAGGTGCGCTGTCTGCTATAGCAACCAGAGGATTGTGTTGCAAGAGAACCTGATGAAAATATACAGTTGAAATCAGCCATCACAAACAGATGGTCATTCTGCACTCGCTCGAAGTCAATGTGGCTTTTGTTCTGAATCGTGTACCTGGAGGAGGCCACCGCATCAAGAATATATTTTATAATCATTTTTAATATGCGGAGACAACATTAAAACGTGAATGGCGTGTAGATGAGAACATATAGACAATCATTGTGTTTAATTAAAATGTTTAAGTTGATGTTATGCTAGTGTATTTCTGGACTTTGTAGTCACAGCGTGGGTTTACGGCGAGCGTATCTGTTCTTATCTTGAACGCACAAAAATTGTTAATGCCAGGTTAGCAGCTTTTTGGTTTCCGTACGTTGGTTCTGTTTATTTCTTATTGAATTTTATTTATTCCCAGCTTTGTTAAACATACAGTTAAGTTTTGGTTTGGTTTATTTTGGGGGTTGTGGGGGTTGCAGGATTTGGTTGGTGTGTGTGTTGATTGTTTTTTGTTGTGCTATTTTTTCTCCCTTTTTCGGGATGTGTGTGTGTGTGTGTGTGTGTGTGTTTGTTTTGGTTTTGGGTGTTTTTTTTTTGGGGGGGTGGGTTTTGTTTGTGGGGTGGGTGGGTGGGTGGGGGGGGGGGGGCTTGCTATTACAATGAATATAGGCTTAATCTAACATTATCTATATGTTGTAGTGGAAAGTAAAAATATATATCTGCTTGCTTCTGTTTTGATTTAATTAGATCACATAATCATACTGATTCGTGTATAAACATAAATTAGTGACCCATAGGAATACGTGACACACAAACCCACAAACACATCCGTCCGTCCGTCCGTCCGTCCGTCCGTCCGCTCGTCCGTCCGCCCATAACTGCATCTATGCATCTCTGAATGTCCGTCTAGCTCTTGATGGCAGAGTAATCGGGCTAACATCCACCCATGCATACATGCATTCATGCGTGCATATGTACGTACATGCAGGATGCAGGCAAGAATGAGTGAATGAATGAATGAATGTTTAACGACACCCCAGCACGAAAAATACATCGGCTATTGGGTGTCAAACTATGGTAATGCAAACAAATACAGTGATGATCAACATCAATATACAAATTCAAGATTTAAATAAAAAATAGTGTAAAGAACTGCAAAAATACAAATATCACAGATAGATACTGACTTTTACTCAAAATTTCAATTGCATCTGGAAGAAAACAAGGGGATTTGTGCTGTATTGGCCATTCTCAAAGAGAATGTTACACCCCTGCACCACGGTGAGGTGACAGCACGCGCAGGGGAATGCAGGCAGGAAGGCATGTGTCATACAGCATGCATCATACAGTATGCATACAAACAAGAACACACACACACACACACACACACACACACACATTCACACATACACACACTCACACAGACACGCACACACACACACACACACTCACATACACCCAGAAACATACACACACACACACTCACACACAGATACAGACACATACCCACAGACACAAACACACTCACAAACACGCACAGACGCATTCACAGACACACACACTCACACAGACACACACAGACAGACAGACACTCACATACACACTCACAGACACATACTCACAAAGACACACACAGAGACACACTCACAGAGACACACTCACAAAGACACTCACACAGACACACACACACTCACACAGACAGACACACATTCACACGCACACACTCACACACTCACACACGCATACAGAGAGAGAGAGAGAGAGAGAGAGAGAGAGAGAGAGAGAGAGAGAGAGAGAGAGAGAGAGAGAGAGAGAGAGAGAGAGAGAGAGAGAGAGAGAGAGAGAGAGAGAGAGAGAGAGAGAAACACATATATATCTATATAGTGAGATTGAGCGACATAGCGAGTGACATGATGTATACCTATAGGTGTAAAACTTTTGTTTTGTTTGCATTTGTCTGTGCTTTCCTTTTCAGTTTATATTGAAATAATCGACAGAAAAATAATGATACAGTTTACAATAACTTTCAAAATGCGGGAAAAGTATTTTAAGACTGGTTTTAACATCCTTAATATCAATAAGGCTGACCTACTTCGCGTTTATATACACGAAAGCAAGTGAATGATTTATTTTGAAATTATGATATAATTATTGATAATTCGAATTTGTTTTTTAATTGCAGCCTAAACAATAAATATGTTGATACTTGATTAACCATTGAAAAAGGAATTGAACTTCAATTCGCTAAAAACACCGACAACATGACAACTTCCTAAGCATACTTAAGCATAATACCAAGTGCGCCGAATCACCGGACGCGCCGATACACCGAACACTGCTGTATTTTAAACATATGAATCCAGGCTCTGTGTGTGTGTTTTGTGTGTGTGTGTGTGTGTGTGTGTGTGTACCTAGGCCTATTCGTGTTTTTTTTCCGTTAGCAGTTTGGGACGTCGATGGTACTTGTAGATCAGTAGACTGATAGACAAAATAAGCGAAATATTAGTAATACCCCCCTCTCCCCCTAATAAAAAGCACACAAATAACACAAAATCAAACAAACAGACAAAATGATAAACAAAGGTTGTTTTGTGATCGATTTACCTGTTAGATACTCGCACTTTCCAAAGAACACGACACTGTTGAAAATTAGCTTTTATAAAACTTCGCAATTCATGAACCATATCATTCCACTCGAATATACATCGCAGAAATACAACAGTATGCAACAGAACACAAATAAAGACCGTACGCAAAATAAGTATGCAAATGTTCCGAAGGGCCAATGCAGACGACAACTCGACTTCCCCCAAGGGAAACAACTCGTATACTCTTTACGCACGGTTACCGAGTATAGCCTAAATAAATATACAGTTATCGTAGTGAGATCGGTTTCAGTGAGCATTTAGCATTCGGTTCTAAAGCATATCAATATTTATAAACAGACAGTTGTTCTTCAAATATCTACCTTTTTATTAGTATGTTTAGGCTTCAAATGAGCATTAAACTGGTCGCTATGTAACAAAGTTTACCGCACGTGCATCAAAAACTGTAGTTTGCATAAGCCGTAAATATTATTAACTACGTAATCTGTTTCGATGAGTGAAACGTTTAGTGGTATAGCTTATAGCCAAAACGTTCCAACACAAACCTTTTCAGTGTTTTATCAAAACAGATATGTTGTTCAACAAAACATGTACTTATAATATATATATATATATATAGATAGATAGATAGATAGATAGATAGATAGATAGATAGATAGATAGACATACATACATACATACATACATACATACATACATACATACATACATACATACATACATATATATATAGTTTTAATATTTTAAGGCAAATTACAAAATGGAGACCTCGAGAACCAGTGTTAGGTCTCACTACACAGATGTCATCTGCCATTGAAACCCATGTTAAATTGCCCAATTTCAAATGAAGTTTGCCAATAGAACGGGTTCTCGTTGGCACTAAGAACAAACATAATCTAATTAAAATTAGGTCCACTATTACATGTGGATCTAACAGCAGCCCATTGGAGCTCATGTCCAGTTGACCTTTCATTCGACCAATCAAACAAAACCTTACTTGCAAAATCATGCCAGTGATTTGAAAAGAAATTGAATACACTCGGGATTATGCCGAGGGTATACGAAATGATTCGGATGAATTACGAAGTATGCCGGAAACTAATTGCAATATAAAATTTTATATAAAATTCGTTTCAAGACGAAAAAAAAAACGTGATGGTATAGCCATAAAATCTGTTTATACTAGCATACAATCCAGAGTTTATTACTACACTTTTCTCCCTGTTTTTTCAATGTGGAAATAAACCAACAAGTTCACCTATTGCATAAATAGTCTCGCCCGATATTTTTAGAATTTGTATGCTCCCAAGTAACGCTATAAAAGGCGAAGTGTAATTGGTCGATATTTAAATTGTTATTTATAGATGAAATGTCACCTGGCCGCACAATGCTGTTAGATCTACTGGTAGACCCAGTAGAGCTAATTTTAATCAGAATTGCAACAAACACCACTGCGAATATACATTATATAAGCATTTATTTTCACTCCAAAATTGAGAACATTTCCGTCTCAGTTTGTGTGCTATATGACCGCATCCGGCTGTAGTACCGGTTCGAACAGGTGGTTGATTAACCGATTCACTTCGGCTGTCTCTTGCGCTATACACCCATGTTCCAAAAGGTCAATGCACAATATTTAAGAATTGAACGTTATATTTTTGACGTTCATGCGATGATAAACACCAAAACCGTTTTACACACTGTATGAATGGCGTATTAATATGGCCATTATACAAAACTATATTAAAAATACCCAATCGAACTCTATTCCACAATAATTTACAACTGTATCAATACACAAATAAGGGAATTCCCTTAGAAAGTTACATTCGTTTTTCCCCGTCAAATCTCCGATTCATTATAATGATTTAGGTTTTATAAATTTTAATTAAAGTTGAATTAGTGAAAAGTGAATGTGAACACTGACTTGAAAGGGATAATGTAGTTTCAGTGTTACTGTGTGTGGATTTCAGAGGAAGTTTGTGATTGTGTGATATTATTCTCGGAAAGGACAGGTCGCGTAATTGTGCACGAAGGCGTATGGGTTTTCGCGCGTGTAAGTTGTCGATTTGGTGTTTTTATCAAATGTGACAGAGCTACGCTCATGTCTCTCTTTTGATTTGTTGAGCATTTTCTGCTATAACTTCTAATAAGAAGCTTCGTTTTTGTGGCCTGTCATATACATTACGTGTCTCAGTTCAAAACCGGAGTCGTTTAAAGCCTTAATTGTCACTATCAGTTACAGTGCAGACGATATTGGGATAAAAATAGAAATCAGCGGGGATTCCGTTGTTGACGTAATTGATAAAAAGTAGTTACGGTAATAACATTGTGTTTTTATTTGTCTACCGAAAAAGTGCAGCTTTCGCGTTCATGGAAGAATGAACGGGTTTTTTTTTTAGATCACGTGATAACGTTTTAACCAATCCAGACGCCTATTACAAAACAGTAATTATAAAATTGAATTATTACAAAATAACATTAGGCAAAATACAGCCAGAAGGCTTACCATTAAACATAGATATTGTTTTAATTCTTCACCATTTCCTAAAAGTGAATATGTGACCCATAACATGTGTCACAATTAGGAACTGAAGTGATGAATGAACTCTCACCCGGAAGTGAACTGTGTAGTGAGACCTTAACAGACAACATTTTAGGCAAACGAATATAATGATTCTGATGTCTTGCAATCGTATTATCAGTTGAGCAAATAAATGGTTATAATGGTAAAATTGTTTGGTTAAAAACATATATGCTGCATTCTGAGTTTTAATAAATATATATACAGATATCCAGAAAGATATTTATATTAAAACATACAAGTACCAGACCTTCGTCTTTGACGGGCGCGAGCACTATCACGCCCGTGAACCCCCGTCATCTTAATCTGACGGGCGCGAAATCACGCGCCCCTAAATTGAACAAATCACGCTTGTATGTTTTTTACCTCTGCCATTTTAATTGTTTATTGAATCCAATCCACAACGTCACAAACCTTTCCATTCTGTTCACAATGAACTTCATAGAATACTTTTTATAAACTGAAACATGATTGGTTGGTTATCTTTACACTGAGTCAATCAGCTAGGAGTTCACTTATTATTAAGATCTCGTCGGTTTTGTTTTGTTTAATTTCGTACAATGCAGGTAATGGTCGCGAAATTTATTTTACACTGTCGTCGTTTTGATCACGTACAGAAAAAATAATAGGTGCGTTGTCCAATAATTCTATGATGTGTATAATGTTTATACATGTTGATATCACAGTAAACGCGTACACCAACAAAAGACTAATTTAGTAAAGCAGGTTTTGTTATCGTTAATAGCATAGCAACATACTCCAGATATTTCTACTTTCTGTTTCACGATCCTGCCACGTGATTTAAAGGCAAGGATATTGACCTTGGTAGAATCAGATTTCTAGAATATGTGATCGATTGACATACACTGATTTAATTTCAACTCAGTAATTTGAATTTACCGAGTGTAAATCAAATATATTTTAAAATTAAATTTACAGTAGGGTGGGTTTTTGTGTGTTTGTTTTGAATGGGTTGCTATGATTCGAGTTAATAGTATAATACATGACGTGTTAACTACAGTACACCATATATTTATAAAGATAGTAAGATATATTTGGGTAGAAAACAATAGATGTTGACATTTTCTCTGTTATGACATTATTATTAATTTGTTTTAATAGAGAATTTGCAGATACATACTATGAATATAATGATATCATGATAAATGTGATAACCCTGTGCCATGTGGTTGTTACACTTAATTTCTTTTTAGTTTAAATGATTTAAAAATAGGCCTACTGACATTATTTTTTGTGAGAGTTTTATTAAACCTTTCACAGTTAGAATTGTTAATAACACTACCATAGTTGTTACAATGTCATTTCACATTCAGTTCACAGGTTTGTGTCCATGAAGAAAACATATTATTCTGCGATGAAGACTAAATTATTGTATTTGTTTTAAATAAAGCAGAATAAGCACAGACAAATCAGTTTCAATTCTTTATTCATAAATAGTCAACAGATTATCATGATTCAAAGTTTTAATGCAACATGATACGCATATAATACATACGAAATCGATAAATGTTGTGTTCATGGTGTTTCGTTTTCTTGTGTAAGACTGCAATAGCCCATTCCTTCATATTTGAGAACAACCATCATATTAGTTAAATTAGGATATTTATTTTGAAAGCACAAAACATTAACTCTTAAGATATTTAATTTTGAAATCATTACTCCTCAAAGTTAATCATGTTCATGGGTGCAATATCTCTCGGTCTCTTGCCTCTAATTCTGATTATTTTGAGGGTTGCGATTTTTCCCTCCTCTGCATTTTGAGAAGTGCGATTTCCACCCCCTTCGTAAGCATTTTGAGCACTCCTAGGTTTTCCAAAACGAAGATCTGTTATACCCCACTTCCGGTCTCGTTGTCATGGTTTCTTTTGTTAAAAGTGTAGGTGTATTGTAATATCCTTGAATGTATACATGTAGTTTATATTTACAGCTATGTAATACAGGTCGCCAAGTATATTGTATGCATATAGAAGAGGGCCTCGTAAGTTGTCAAACTTGTGCCCAATTCTTTTGTTCTTTGTAAAATAAAATATGTTTGCAAATAAAATAAAAAGACACATACACTTTTCATTTAACTACACCTGTATTTATAACAAAACAAAAAACAAACAATAATTATGAATAATACAATGAACTTTTATTGTCATAATTTACATTGAAATCCGGAAGATTTTTCGTTGTTTCTCTTATATTTTGATGAGCACGTTCACATTTGGAGAAGCGCACGACTGCGCGACCGTTACTAACACTTTCCATCTCGTTCACACTTGCGATGTTCGGTTGCGACGCATTGTCTTTCAAATCCTTCAAGACTTGACTAAAGTCTTTAGGTAACCATATTGGGGGGGGGGGGGGGGGGGAGGGGGGGGGGGGTAGACGAATTTTCCCCTTGTGGTACACGTCCTGCGGTCATAACCAGTATTATACAACACCAAATGTTCTTAGACGTTCCTGAGGGAATCAGCAGCGTAACTGTCTCCAAAAACATTTCTCCTCCTGCAGTTAGAATTTAAAATCTTCTTGATTGTCCAAATTAAAATACACAGAAATTGAAATCCATTTAACTAAACAAAAACATCTCCATTCTGGCCTTCTTTTTGTACTCGCTGGCTTATTTTCATATGCACGACAGCGTGTTTCACAATTCGCCGTTACAAAATAAGACAAAAATGGTTTTGCTTGGTGACACTTATCACTTGCACATAATAAAGTTCAAATTATGTTTTCGTAATATTTCAACCAATAGAAAGAGCCTTCTAATTACACATGCGGACTTATTCACAATAGTTCCCTTAAGATATTTACAGCACTATACGCCTGTTAAAATCATTAAATACTATTTCTAGTTCTTCATATCATAAAAGGGTTTTTTAGACGATCTAAATATAAAAATGTTCTCGGAAATAGCATTATAGTACTTAGTTCTGCATACTATTCCCATCTCGAGACATATAAACTACGTCCCAGAGTTTTAATATATCCCGATACCAGTGTAGCCCTACCGACACGAACAACCGAAATAGACAGTTTCACTGCTCCAGAACAAAATGTGAGGCTCACGACGTCTGGTCCACGTTATTTTTATTTCGTTATTTACTACTTTCTAGTTATTGATTTTATTTGCCATAGAACTAATATAATAATTAACTCGACCTTAAGTGGGGTATAAGTCAGTTATCCCAACAGTTTTGGTCGTGATAATATATATATATATATATACTCTTCAAAAGAAGAAACGCAAAACCACATTGTCGTAACATTTGGAGAATTGATTTAATTATTGAATGGTGAGTCCGATAATTACCAAATGTTGCAGGATTGTTCACAATTCACTCTAGTCCATTGTGGGTAAGTGATAGGACACACCACCAAGGTCAAGGTCATCTGGAGTCAATACCGGGTGTGGCCTCCGCGTGTGTTGACAACTGCCTGGCACCGCCTGCCCATTGAAGCAACCAGAGTACGGATGACGTCCCGGGGGATGGTGGCCCACTCGGCCTGCAAGGCTGCTGCCAGCTCGGGCAGGGTCTGGGGCTGTGGTTGTCGCTGTCGGAGGCGTCGGTCCAACTCGTCCCATAGATGCTCAATTGGGTTCAAATCCGGTGATATCGATGGCCAAGGAAGGACATTAATGTTGTTGTTCTGTAGGAAAGCCGTTGTGAGACGTGCTGTGTGAGGCCTGGCGTTGTCATGTTGGAACACTGCGTTGGCGTTGGCCATAACTGGAACGATGTGTGGCCGGAGGATCTGGTCAATGTAGCCCTGTGCATTCAGGTTGCCCTGCACGTGGACCAGGTCAGTTCTGCCAGTGTGTGAGATGGCTGCCCACACCATGACACTACCCCCCGCCGAATCTGTCCACTTCCTGCACGCAGTTTGCCGCATAACGTTCACCACGACGCCTATACACGCGACATCTTCCATCATGACGTCGGAGCAGAAATCGGGACTCGTCACTGAACCACACCTGTCTCCATCGCAGTTGAGGCCATTGTCGATGAATCTGGCACCACTGCAGTCGGAGTCGACGGTGTTGTGGTGTTAAGATGACACCTCTAACTGGACGTCTGGCACGAATTCCTACCTCACGTAGGCGGTTCCGTACGGTCTGGTCGGATATCCTGCGCAAACTTGGTATTGCTGCGGCTGTGGAGGTGGCAGTAGTCAATCGTTCCCGAAGGTGGCGTACCCGGATGTAGCGGTCCTGCCCGGGGGTAGTGACCCGTGGTCGACCGGATCTAGGGAGGTCACGTGTTGATCCATGTTGCTGGTAACGGTCCCACAGTCTGGAGATGGTGCTTGGGGACACATGGAATGCCCTGGCAACGGCCGTTCTGGATTCGCCTGCGTCTAGTCGGCCGATGGCATTGTTTCTCTGCGGTTCACTGAGACGTGGCATGTCCTGGATTGTCAACTGTCGGCCAGATACAGAGGCCAGGCAAGCGAACACCCTGCACTTTTATACTGTCGGTGTTCATGTTGCACGTGCAGACAACGCACGTGCAGTGTTGACATGGTTTGCACGTGGCTGCGTTTTTGCGAATATTCACATTTTGGAACTTTATTGTACAGTAGCTGCGTTTTATCGAATGTAACCGTGGGAATGTGTTTGGGACATGCAATGACCTTATATTCACAAAGCATGAACCGGTAGGAAACATAAAATCGGAGTTATAACCCATTTGTACCCTTTTGCGTTTCTTTTTTTGAAGAGTATATATATATATATATATATATATATATATATATATATATATATATATATATATATATACTCTGTGAAAAAAGAAACGCATAGGTAATAGGGAAAGAAGAAAAGTGTTTGATTTTACAAAATATCGCGGTTTTTTTTTTACAATGTTGCAGAATGACCATGTTTGTTAATGTTCTTGGAATGGGGCAGCATGTCCAAATGCAACCTAAAACAAATTTAACGCACGTAGTGGCACGTTATGCAACAATTGCAGGAAATCGGCGTGAAATGGTCAGATTTTGGCGAATGCACGTGAAACTCGAGGAAAAGATTGGGGTAGTGATGGGTATTTAAAGCTACAATGCTCGCAATAATGCCTCATTTCCATTTCAACGTTGATGAGTTATAAGATGCCAAGACTAAGCCTACCAAATCGAAACATTGCAATAATCCGTCTCCAGTTAGGTGAATCGCAGTCAGAAGTCGCACGCCACATGAACGTCCATCAGAGCACCATTTCACGTCTCTGGGACAGATACCAGCAGTTTCAATCAGCTGAAGACCGGCCCAGAAATGGAAGACCTCGCATAGCAACTGCAGCATAAGATCGCTACATCCGGGTTCTGCACTTGAGTCACCGAACTGCCACAGCAACCAATACTGCTGGACGCATACCTCGTTTGAGAAGTGTGTCTGCACAAACCATTCGGAACCGACTTCGAGAAGCTGGTTTACGGGCTAGGAGCCGTATGTTGGCCCCGTCCTGCGACGTCAACATCGATATTTACGTGTTCGCTGGTGCACGAATGTACATGGGTGGAACTTGGGGAAACTGGCGTCGAGTATGGTTCAGCGACGAGTCACGTTTCCTTCTACAACGACGTGATGGACGACAACGTGTTTACAGACGCCGCAATGAACGTTTTGCCAACAACTGCGTCGCCCAAGTTGACAGATTCGGTGGAGGGAGTGTCATGATGTGGGGATCCATCTCATGCACCGGCAGAAGTGAGCTTGTGTTCGTACAAGGCAACCTGGCAGTTGTACACTACCGTGATGAAATTCTTCGCGGTCACATGCTTCCCATTTTGGATCGACAGAGGGAACTCTTTTAGCAGGACAATGACGTGTAACAATGGATTTCCTACATAATGAGAACATTAATGTGCTGCCATGGCCATCAAGCTCGCCAGATCTCAACCCCATTGAACATCTATGGGACGAACTGGACAGACATGTACGCCAGTGTGATCCGGAGCCTCAGACGCTCACGCAACTGTCACATGCACTGCAGAAAGAATGGGCTAGGATTCCACGTGCCCTGATTCAGAGACTCATTCAGTCTATGCCAAGGAGATGTCGCGCAGCGATTGCTGCTGCTGGTGGTCACAAGGTACTGATTTCAGCGCCTCGTGCGACGCTGTTTGGTGACGAAAACGCTTCCACTGCCGTCAGTCCATAGGAAGAACATTATCACATATCCATGTCAAATTTGACTTTGATACGATCATAAATAACGAAATTATGCCACTTTGTATTAAAGAGATAATTCCATGACTATTTCGCCTATGCGTTTCTTTTTTGACAGAGTATATATATATACACGCACGCACACATACACTCACACACACACAGATATATACACATATATGTGTGTGTGTGTGTGTGTGTGTGTGTGTGTGTGTGTGTGTGTAACATAGCATTCAGATGAAGAGCAACAGTTTCTGGGATCGAACCCATCATTATACCCAACAGGCCATTTTCCCTCTCGCCGGTGGTATGTGAAGCTCTGTTTGGAAGTGCATATAAACACTGCTAGCAATCGAAAAGTGTAACATGTGTGGTGATATCGTGTTTCCTTTGTAAACGACTCTCGAATTCCATAGGACCGGCCTCAGTGGCGTCGTGGTTAGGCCATCGGTCAACAGGCTGGTAGGTACTGGGTTCGGATCCCAAAAGAAACAAGACGACAACTCAGGAATCATTCATACACATTTATTTACATAACACTTCCCTCCCAACCAATACATATTGCACTATCACGCATGTAACATATATCACATGTAAATTAAACTATGAATCAATATTAAATAGAGTAAAAATCTTTTAACCACAAAATAATACTAAAATGTCTGTCTTCCACTATTCATCACATTTCACAATTCATCATCATAAGTCACCCTCATCGTCATCCTTGTCATGATCATTCACTGATCATCTTCACCATTCCCCATTATCATTATTATCATTCACTAGAATCATCACACCTCATAATGATCATTCACTGATCACCGTTGTCGTTTACTATTAATACCCCTGTCGTTCACCAGAATCACTAACCCCCTCGTCACGGTCATTCACTGATCATCTCAGTTCACCATAATCATTGGTACCCTCATCACGATCCTTCACTGATCATCTCCTCCATTCACCAGTATTACCACCATCATTCACCCGAATCATCAACACTCTTTGTCAGGATCATTCACAGATCACCTTCGTCGTTCGCCAAAATCATTGACACCGTCGTCACGATCATTCACTGATCATCTTCTCTGTTCACCATTATCACCACCGCCATTCACCAGACTCACTCTTCGCCAACTCCCAGAATACATCATCTACGTTCGTCATCACCAGGACCCAATACACAAATACACTGAAATACAATATACCCTAATCAAAACCATGTAATATTTATATTACCATATCAGATGTTAGACAAGTTTCTCTTAATATAATGTCCGCACTTCACAAGTGTCTTAAATATTACATAAATCAGATTTACTTAAGACTTTTGTTTTGCAATGACGTTACATACAACTACTAACACATATACACAATAGTATACCACAGTTATACAACAAACAAACAAATCTACTTACGGTTGTCATCAACCCAGAGTTATACAGAATAAAATATTTCACAATATCTTAACACACAGTTTCTCTCTCAAGAACGTTATGTGACTGCCCACAACTCATTACATCTCCCAACTATATCCCCACTATGCATTCTTCACTCACAACCAAAAGTGTTCACCAATGTAAGCCCAAGCCCAAGTTCTTTACAAACACCTCTGCTAGTGATTACAGTATAAAAATATAGTTTGCCTTAGCAAGCTATGACACACAGTTCAACAATATATTCTCAATTACCCAAGTATTTACAATAAATGTTCTAAAATATAATATGGTTCTTATTTTAGTACCCTTGACTTGTGACACACCCCCGTACTTAAAATTTTACTTCACCGAATCCAGATACCGACACCAAACCCTGAGTGAGTGCTCCGCAAGGCTCAATGGGTAGGTGTAAACCACTTGCACCGACCAGTCATCCATAACTGGTTCAACAAAGGTCATGGTTTGTGCTATCCTGGCTGTGGGAAGCGCAAATAAAAGATCCCTTGCTGCTAATCGGAAATAGTAGCCCATGTGGCGACAGCGGGTTTCCTCTCAAAATCTGTGTGGTCCTTAACCATATGTCTGACGCCATATAACAATAAATAAAATGTGTTGAGTGCGTCGTTAAATAAAACATTTCTTTCTTTCTTTCTCAAATTCCACAGAGAAATACCATATGCCCGTTTGGGAATTGACTATCTGTTACCTATGTTTGAAACCCAGTAGCCGAATCGAGAGAAATACAACGCTACTCACTGCGGTGAGTTCAAATCCCATCAGTTGACACATTGAGTTTTTATTGCACCTAATGGATGCTGATGTGGTGAAATGGTGTAAAACTGACATCCCTTTGTTTTATTCAGGATAGACTTTATTAAACGTAAAATCAAAGATTACAATTCAGGACACTACATATCGACATGCATTATGAGATCTTCAAAACGTCCACGTTTGCCAGGTGATATAAAGTAACACTGGTGACGTCATAACGTAGGGCAACGTTAACGAAATCCACGTGCTTAATAACATGATAATCAGATGTACGGAAGGACTTCCAGCACCAGATATCCGACATTTTAATAAGTCAAATCTGCAAATATAAAGCAAAGCATAATAATTATTATATTATTATTATTATTAATAGAGACCGCACAGGAAGACATATAAACAAAATAAAAAACAAACAACCCCAACCTACCCTACCTAGTTTTTTCAGCACGTTGCCGGAAACAGACAGGATTAATGATAATAGCAAACGGTTGTTTCCTAGATATTAATGTGCTTATGTCTCAATGATTCAAAGCACTGCCTACGACTCTACGCCAATAATTGTTTCCATAATAATTAGAAATAACTTTTATACTAGTTTGAACTCACTTTGTGAGGTCAGGTTTGCAGTTTATTACTGAAGGATCTAGGTGCGTAATATCAACGAAATGTACTGACCTGCTGTATAAACCTCTTTGCTGTTTTTCCCATTCCAACTCTAACAGAGATCCCTCGATCCAGAACTTGCCGTCTGCGTGTGGATACTCAAACCCCTGACGACAGTCGCAGCGATACGCACCGCGCATGAACAGGAAACCGTTCTGCTTCCGGCACTGAAAATCAATTCAGAACTGTATTTATATTTTGATGTGGAATACTCTATAATCATTCGTGGGGCGGGACGTAGCCCAGTGGCAAAGCGCTCGCCCGATGCGCGGTCGGTCTGGGATCGATCCCCGTCGGTGGGTCCATTGGGCTATTTCTCGTTCCAGCCACTGCACCACGACTGGTATATAAAAGGCCGTGGTATGTACTACCCTGTCTGTGGGATGGTGCATATAAAAGAGCCCTTGCTGCTAATCGAAAAGAGTAGCCCATGAAGTGGCGACAGCGGGTTTCCTCTCTTAATATTTATGTGATCCATAACCATATGTCTGACGCCATATAACCAGTAAATAAAATGTGTTGAGTGCGTTGTTAAATAAAACATTTCTTTCTTTCTTTCCATATAACCGTAAATAAAAAAAATTGAGTTTGTCGTTAAATAAAACACTTCTTTCTTTCTATAATCATTCACCCAGGGAGCGCTCGCTCGATGCTCGGTCGGTGTGGGATCGATCCCCGTCGGTGGGCCCATTGGGCTATTTCTCGTTCCAGCCAGTGCACCACGACTTGTGTAACAAAGGCCGTGGTATGTACGAACCTGTCTGCGGGATGATGCATATAAAAGATCCCATGCTGCTAATCGAAACAGAGTAACCCATGAAGTGACGACAGCGGGTTTCCTCTCTCAATATCTGTGTGGTTCTTAACCATATGTCCGACGCCATATAACCGTAAATGAAACGTGTTGAGTGCGTCGTTAAATTAAACCTTTCTTTCTGTAAAGTTTGCTGCATTGTAAGATATTTCCGACTAATAAAATAGTTCTACGATTAAACTTACATATTAAATATATTTTCTTGTTTAGAATATCAGTGTCTGTATATTCAATGTGTTTCTGGTCGTCTTAATATTTCTCAGAAGCCCAAACTAGATTTTGTCATCAAATAATTTCGTACGTACGAAAAAACAATATTTTAGGAAATAAAATAAAATTTAACCTAGCAGAAATATTATTACGATCAGAAACACATTTTATATACAGCGACTAATATTTTACGCAGAAAAATATATTTGATATGTAATTACAAGCGTTAAAAAGTCTGTTAGTCGATACTATCTTAAAAATTGCAGCAAACTCAGGAATGTCCCTTTAAGAAGACTGCGGATTAATAAATCAATGTTACATTGTAAATACAGCCCGTAATTAACGGGTATATCTGGAGAAACACTCTGTTTTACTGCCTACCAATTGTCTAATCATTTCCGACTAGATACGGTCTTGGAATTCAACAATTATTTGCTGACAACGAAAATGTGACACACGTTTTAGCGCACATTTCAATGTTACATTTTAAACATACGTTTATAAGTATATCTTTTTGATGTGTGTGGAATTTAATGTTAAACTGAAACGTTTTATATATTCTGATATACATCTGTATTTGATCTGAAAGCCGTGGTGTAAAGACTTTATTTATGGAGGGCGGGGTTTAGTGCAAAGGACATAGCGCATGCGTGAGGTGTGTGGGCCCCGTTATCACCTATGTCCCACGACTGGTATATCAAATGTCTAGGTATATGTTGTCCTACCTGTGGGAGTGTGGATATAATTAAGCACCTTGGTGCTAATGAAACAAAATTGACCGGGTTTTAATCAAGGACTAGATCAATGTGTTCTAGTTGAGTCATTAAACAAAACAAAACAAAACGAACTTTCCACGTATATGTAAAGGGATAATCTAAATCTCAAAGTTATTCATTGTTTCACCTTTGTGGAGAGCTGGTCGCACCTCGCGGTGTTCTTGAAGGCGTTTGCCATGTAGAAGGGACTCGGACACTGGTCAATCTCCAACAAGTTCAGAGGAACATCCACCGTTACCACACCCCTAGAAATAAGATGAATGCATGAATGGATGAATGTTTAACGACACCCCAGCACAAACTTACACATCGGCTACTGGGTGTCAAAAAAGGTAAGTACATGAATATGATTATTTATAATAAAAAGTATATAATTATGTGAAACCACAGTGTAAGGAGATGTGGAAAAAAGTACAATACAACATAAAAATCAAGGTAAATATATTTTAAAACTGTATAGAAATCAATTTTTTTTTTTTAAATTTTTAATTAATTCTGGGTGGAATATAAAAGACTCCACCACACTTTTGTCACCAAAATATATATTTTGTCGTCGACTCCAGATGATTACATAGAAATATGACGAAGACTAAGAATAAGTATCTGTGTTATTTATGTTTATTGTATTAGTGTTTATACCGATGTAATCCCCAAAATTCACAAGTATTTCACTAGTCCCTCTCTGGTAAGAAATAGAATAACAAACGTATGTTCATTCTGATGGTAAGCACGCGTGACTGAAAAACAGAATGACAGGGTTTACAAACATACGGAGTCATCCATGTACATATTGCTAAGCATGCTTCTTGAAAACATCAGTGTCTTTTTACATTTATATCGTCTTGTTATTTGTTATACATTTATTTTTGTGCGTTTGTTTTTTCGGGGTTTTTGGGGGGATTTTGCTGTTGTTTTTTAATTTCTAATTATTATTTTTCAGTTTATCGGTTACTTATTGTCGAATAATATAGTAAAGCTACTTAACACAAAAAGGTAATAACGTGCAACAAAAAATGTGTAGCCATACTTAAACTGGATCTTCTTTTTGAGCCCATCCAGACCAAAGAAGGGAACGACGTAGGTGAGAACCCACTCGTCCACGCGACCATCACATTTAAATGTCGGTCGAGTCCAGAAGCCATCTTTGTATGCTGGTGCCTTGTAGCTCATTGGGAAATACTCAAACTGGACGGAACTGGTTCCTTCTGGATTAGACCTAACTAGAGGTCTCAGCTTGTAAGTATCCAGCTTTTCAATGTTTGTGGACCATCTGGATTTAGACCTTGTATACCAATCTTCATCTATATAACGAGAGGATAGTCCAGCAGAATCTATGGTGTAGAAACTGCCTTTTTGTTTATAAGCCAAAGGACCAAAGAATTCCCTGGTAGAATCATCTTGGTTTACAAACTGATGAGTGTCCCAGAATATGCCGCTAGATACAATCTTGTGGTTGGCCATGACATTAGCGAGCACTTCTCCAAACAGATGTTCCATATGCAGACGCCCACCTCCCCGCAGAGTCCCAAAGTTGTCATTTGGCGACGTATTCTGAAGAAAGTTACTCACAAAGTGAGCCAGTCGTAAAGCTGTTCTTCCTTCTGCCTCAAACTGGCTGTCGAACCCGTAACCCACATCTCCCGCCAGGTACAACAAGTTCTTTGGTTTGGTGAGGCAGTTCTGCGCCGTAACGCTTGCCTTGTGCCGGAATATCCGCATTATGGAATCAAAGGAAACCTGATCATATGGACCCTTAATCGGAGATCTCTTTAGTCGTTTCTGTTTGGATATATTCTTTATTCTAAGCCAGTTTTTCTTTAACCTCTTAATTGTTTTTCTGTTAATATATTTTACTTGACCATGAGCATATTTAGCCCACGTGAGTGTATTTGCACGTTCATAGTTTTTTGGTTTAGGCGAGGCAAGCATAGGCTGAAGTTTTGGTTTTTGCTGATCCTTCGGCATTCGAGAAATCAACTTTCTCCCACTTCGATTGGTTGGATACGTAATTCCCTGTGTCGCGTTAGCAGAACGTTTTTTCCTGGAACTGAAATGTCTTGCTAATAATCCACTGTCTGCACCTCCACTTGTTCGAGTTGTGGACCCTCCTTCAATAGTCACCCCTTCCAGTTGATCCACCTGTGGCAGCACTTGGCGGTCTAATAAAAAAACAAGATTTAAGAATTTGGAATTATCCGAAGTCGAAACAAGACTTAAGAATCAATTCGTTTAAGTATGTAATAAAACATAAGTCGAATACTTTAAACAAGCCTGCCCTTTTATTTCCTTCCCAACCAATTCCTATGTCCCACGACTTGTTCATCAAAGACCGTGGTATGTGCTGCTCTATTTTTAGGAAAATACATATAAAATATCCCATGCTACTATTTGATAAGAGTAGCCTGTGAGGTGACAGGGAGGTTTCTCTCAATCTCTCTACGAAGTGTCAAAATAACTATATGTTTGTCGGAAAACAGCAAAAGTTTAATCTATGATGAGATATCGTTAAACACAGATTCCTGTTTCATGTTAAAAAGCTTAACACTGCAATTAGTGGAATGTTTTACTGAAAATGTTTTCTCTGTTTAATTAGAAAACACTGATATATCAGTCATCTGTTTGGATGTTAAACATAAATGTGACAGATAATCGTGAAAGAAGGTTGCTAGAGTAACGTCCCTTACTATGCAATATACTGCACATTATGTCGGAATGTTTTGATTTCAGATATTAGATAAAGCATATCCTACCTTGTAATTAACACAATACTTTCTTATGCAAACAAAACAAACAACTATAAAAACATCAATAACAACTATAAAGGAGAACAAAAAAACCCACACACCTCCCTTCACAAAACACACACACACCAAAACTACAAAACAACTACAAAACAAAAACAACAACAAACAAAAGCAAATAAAATCCCCAACAAACAATGCATTTAAGATAGTAGTTGTCTTTAAAGAAAACATGTTATCTTGTATAACCCAAGACACTACAACTTTTCTACTTCATCGTTACGTGGACTGCCACTGTACAACATTATCCACCTTAGTTCATCTTTAGAAAGAATGTGAAACCCCAGGACGATACATCGTAATTCAGCAATAGAAAGACTGTCATTGCACAAGACAGAGCACTCTACCTCGTCTACAACTCTCCAGGACAATATAATTATTTCCCCCACTGCCGTAGAGGCATAATGATTTTGCCAAAACGTGAACAATGATGTAAAATTCGTAGTCAAACAGTGAGAATATATTTATAATGTGGAACTCACGATCAGTGCGCGTGCACTCGAATCCATTCTTGTATTCGTCGACTGTCGCCCTCTCAATGTCGTCTCCTTGGTAGGGCGGGTCGATCCACTTCGGGTAGTGGTAGCCACTCTTACACACACACACGTACCCTCCTCTTCTGAACCCATAGCCCATTTTGTGTTTGCACTGAAACGAAATATCATGTTCAGACAGTCAAAGCAGTATTTGGAGTTATAAGTTGAAATTATTAAATTATGCCACCAATTAACATAACAGAACTAGCAACAATTTACCACAAACTAAACATTTTAGAAACGATAAAGATTATAATTAATGCTTAAATAAATTATTGTATCATTTCTAAGAGATACCAGAGAATGTGTAAGAGAAAACATTGAGAATATTGCCAGACATTCACCCCACTGAAAACCACAGGAAGGGTGAATCATGAAACAAATATGCTGAAATACGAATGGTCCCTTCTGCAAGGCTATAAAGAGCCAATGGAATGATATGATTTTAATCACGGCCCAGTTTATCATCACTGGATATTTGGTGAGATGAGCTTTTATAAATCTAAGTACATGTACATTAAAAAAATATCTCTTACATCTTTATTTATTATTTCAAAGATGTTTCATATGGACAGAATACACTCTTTGACATAAAGTACTCCCTGTAATTTGACGGACACGTGAATTACTTATATACCTAAGGCTATTATATTTAATAACGTTAAAGGTATTGCAATTTAAAGGGACATTCCTGAGTTTGCTGCACGTTTTAAGATCTTACCGACTAACAGAGACTTTTTAACAATTATAATTATATATCAAATATATTTTTCTGCATAAAATATTAGTGGCTGTATATTAAACGTGTTTCTGATCGTTCAAATATTTATATTAGGTTAAATTTCGTTTTAGTTCCTAAAAAAATTTTTTTTTCGTACGTACGATATTATTGGAAGACAAAATTCAGTTTGGGCTTCTTACAAATATTACGATGACCAGAAACACATTGAATATGCAGACACTGATATTCTAAACAAGAAAATTTATTTAATATGTAAGTTTAATCGTAGAACTATTTCATTAGTCGGAAACATCTTATAATGCAGAAAACTCAGGAATGTCCCTTTAAACTTGCACCTGAATTACTTATCTAAGTCTATATTTAATAACGTTAAGGGTATTGCAATTTAAACTGGCATCTGAATTACTTTTCTAAGTCTATATTTAATAACGTTAAGGATATTGCATTTTGAACTGGCACTTGAATTACTTATCTACGTCTATATTTAATAACGTTAAGTGCATTGCAATTTAAACTGGTACTTGAATTACTTAACTAAGTCTATATTTAATGACGTAAAAGGTATTGCAATTTGAACTGGCACTTGAATTGCTTATCATGTGGAATACTTATCTAAATTTATATCCAACAAAGTACAGGTTATTGCATTTTAAACTGGCACCTGGATTGCTTGACTAAGTCTATATTTAATGACGTAAAAGGTATTGCAATTTAAACTGGCACTGTATTTACTTATCTAAGTCTATATTTAATAACGTTAAGGGCATTGCAATTTCAACTGGCATCTGAATTACTTAACTAAGTCTATATTTAATAACGTTAAAGGTATTGCAATTTCAACTGGCACTTGAATTACTTATCATGTGGAATACTTATCTAAATGTATATCCAATAAAGTACAGGTTATTGCAATTTGAACTAGAACATACATCCATTTGCAATTTGAACTAGAACATACATCTATTTGCAATTTGAACTAGAACATACATCCATTTGCAATTTGAACTAGAACATACATCTATTTGCAATTTGAACTAGAACATACATCCATTTGCAATTTTAACTAGAACATACATCCATTTGCAATTTGAACTAGAACATACATCTATTTGCAATTTGAACTTACACGTAAGGGTTTTACTATATTTAACTTTATATTTAATGACGTAAATATTATAGAACTTTGAACTGACACACAAAGTACTTATCTAACTCCATGGCCAACAAGCAAAATGTTAATGTAATTCAAAATGGTTCGTGATACACTTATCTAAATGCAAATTCAGTACAATGAAAACCATTATAATTTGAACTCACTCCTGTAGTTTTGGGTTTGAGAACCATTATAATTTGAACTCACTCCTGTAGTCTTGGGTTTGAAAACCAATATAATTTGAACTCACCCCTGTAGTTTTGGACTTGCACCTGGCAACACCTGACAGGTAACTTGGACCAGGGTTTCCCATGCTGACACCACACGCGTTGTAATCTATTTGGTTGAAATCAATGTCCATCACAATAGCAGCGACAAATCTTGAACAATAGAAACACATTACAACATTTCGCATAAAATGCATTTTGATCTACTACAAAAATATAATAATAATAATAATAATAATATAATAATAATAATAATAAACAAAAGAAACACACACACACACACACACACACACACACACCCCTGGATTTGCCCAAATTGTTAACGAGAGAGAGAGAGAGAGAGAGAGAGAGAGAGAGAGAGAGAGAGAGAGAGAGAGAGAGAGAGAGAGAGACAGACAGACAGACAGGCAGAGACAGAGAGACAGAAAGACAGAGTGTGTATTTTTAACATGCCCATATACCACTAAGGTTTCATGCAAGTCTGTCGCGGGCCAAATATCTGGATAGCCAGTACCTACCAGCCTGTTGACCGATGGCCTAACCACGACGCCACCGAGGCCGGTCTGAGAAGACAAATGCAGCATCATAAAATAAGTTACACCAGCAATTGTTTCGTGAAAACGTTTAAACCTTTTACTGCTATATCTTGTAAACGTAGTTAAAGTAGAAAACAATATACTAAAGGCCAAAGACATCAGTAAAACAAGTAAAAACCAAGTAAAATGAACTTGATTATTAAATGACTTTAGTCTTAATTCCAGCGGTAAGTACATTTTCTGTATGGCACAAAATGCAATTCCAGTTATTATAGCCATGAGGACAACCACTGAATTTGCCCAAATTATGACAATTAACCAACAATTAAATAATGTGTATTGTGACCGTATTATGGCGGTGAAAGCTTGCAATAGTTTACTTTGTGTAATAGGCCTACCCAGAGGCAATGCTTTCGTATCATTTACTTCAACAACAGCGTTTTTACCTCTGTCGACGGAGATGCGTCCAGTTGGAGTAGCGAGGCATGTAGTCTACAACTGGAGACACGGCACTCAGCACCCATTTCTTGGCGGCGCTGCAGTCGAAGTACGGCTGCGTGAACTGAACCGGAAGCATCCGCTCGTCCTTTTCTGATTGGCTTGGAGACGATGGACCAAAGAAATGAGAATGCAGAAATTCTTTACGGGTGAATCGTCCAGTTTCGTTGGAATACTTTATGCCGATTGTATACGTAAATTTTGTTAATGAGTCCGCATCGCCTGCGATATCTGGAAGCCATTTTGTGTACCAAGGATTCATCTTATAACCCGAGTGGGTGTAATTGGCGCTACGTCCTGCCCCCATATCCGTTACCATGACGACCTTTTTGGTGGGTTCTCTAAGGTAGTTGTCCTGGTCGTTGTAATCATCCCACCGCCACGCCTTCGGTGCAAACAGGTTGAGTGTTTTGTTAAAGGGCATCGTCGTGTACCAGTTGGGGTAGCTGCAGTTAGTGTCGAAATAGATGGCGCTGCCGTTGATCATGTTGGGGTTGGCGTTGACATCTGCCGTGGTGGACATGTACATGTACATCCAGTTGGGGCTGACGTGGTAGGAGTGGGTGTCGTTCATCTTCTGTAAGATGTAGCTATAGAAGAAGGCGCGGTTCAGCGCCATGTTGTGAAGGTGCACGAGCGACGTCCGGTTTTTATACCACACCGTGGAGAGCAGACGATTGTATTTGGGGATCTGGGACACAGAGTCTTTTCTGAAAACCATTTCGTCTTTTGGCTTCGACTGGCAGTTACCGGCTTGGATGGCGATGAATCGATCATCGATGTCATCAAAGGCGTCATACTTTTGCCAGTCGTATTTTCCACCGTAGATGGTCCTCTCCTGAGAGGACTCCCGTAGCCAGAAGAAGCTGCAGGTGGTGGCTATAAATACGACGTATATGTTGTGCATCTTGGAGTGACTAGATGTCTGAGATGTTACTTGATAATTTCACTGGAGTTTGGTTTCTTGTGTGTGTTCATATTGCTATACCCACCATGTTCGTAACTGCTGCGCGAGAATAGCTGAAATGACAAAGACCGAAAAAACTAGCGTTAAAGGGACAGACCCTAGTTTGAACCCGTGAAAATTAACACTAAGTTTAGTTAATCTACAAACCTGTAACACATTTGGATAAAGTTACAATTGAGTGAAACATGAGTCTGTGACTTTGAAAATGGTGAAATACCCTCTAAAAATAGACTAAAACTAGACTCCATAACTGTTACTTCTCAGACGCACGTGCGTTTTTAAAAATATGATAAATGCATTTTGTGATATCAAAAACACCCGGATTACCCGAAACACTTCGAATGCACGGAAAGGGATAATCTAAACAATAAAATCTAAGTAAAGTATGAATTCAGTTATCAAAAACGGCTATAATAGTTTTAAAAATATTCCTTAGTGTTAAAAACTAGGGTATGTCCCTTTGAAGGAAAGGAATGTGTCTTTAGCGACATCAAAGTACATTTTAAGCTACAGGTATTTGATGTATGACAAAGATAAATAATTGAAACTCGCTAATACCACATAGGTTACACCTACTCTCAAATAGCAAGGGATCTTTTATATGCACTTTCCCCCAGATAGGACAGTACATACCACGGCCTTTGATATACCATTCGCGGAGCACTGGCTGGGACAGGAAAACACCAAGTCCCTCGAGGGCTATCGATCCCGCGACCCATCGCATCTCAGACAAGTAAGGAAGGAAGGAAGGAAATGTTTTATTTAACGACGCACTAAACACATTTTATATGGCGTCAGACATATGGTTAAGGACCACACAAATATTGAGAGAGGAAACCCGCTGTCGCCACTTCATGGGCTACTCATTTTCGATTAGCAGCAAGGGATCTTTTATACGCACCATCCCACAGACAGGGTAGTACATTCCACGGCCTTTGTGGTGCCCTGGCTGGAAAGAGAAATAGCCCAATGGGCCCACCAACGGGGATCGATCCCAGACTGATCGCGCATCGAGCGAGCGCTTTACCACTGGGACAGACAGACAGACAGATAGACAGAGATACAGACATAGATACGGAGACAGGAGGCGCACTACAGGCGCACGTGCATGAATTTTAACGGAGGGGGGAGGTCTAGACTGTGGCAAGCCAAGTTTATAGGAAGAACAAGTCTTGCTCCCCCCAAAAATAACATGAACAAAATTGCTTGAACTGGAGGGGGGTTTTCGACCCTCCCTACATCCCCTCCCCTTGACATGTACACGAGCCTGCACTACGGGAGTAATTTTCGTGCAAAACAGGCCTACGTGTCATAAATACGAGAAGAATGAGAGTAGTAACTGTGTGACAGAGGAACGCAATATGTCACAACAACGTAAACATTGCCAGCTTTTTATGACGGCAGTTGGCAATATATAAACAACTTCCTAGGTAACTGTGACGACAAACACGGTTATTAATTACCGACAATTCAGTATTTACTCAAATCACAAAACTACGCTAATCTCTATGTGAGAGTTGTCCCCAAACATATAAAGAAGAAATAAAGATATTTTTGTTGTCTCATAAACATGGATGATTATAGCATAGTATGTATGTATGTATGTATGTATGTATGTATGTATGTATGTATGTATATATATATATATATATATATATATATATATATATATATATAAATATATATTGTTACACTAAATAGTAAGAGTAACGTGTATATTAATTTAGCTTTCTGTAACTTATTATCAGTTATTCAGTTTGAATTTCCATTAATTGTTGAGTCTGTTAAATCTATCAATGCTTTGTGAATATTTAAGGCACATTTTTACGGTCTATTTTGATAATTAATTATTTTATCTTCAAGAAACAATTATATATAGTTATATACTCCTAAAAACAAGTAGGGAAACCTGAAATATTAATGTTAATATCAACTATTTGACCGAACATACGTTTTGACCACAGACATCTTAGTAAAGAACGTTCAGATCTGTTTATCAACACACTGAAACACATTCCATGTTTGCACGTACATCACGCAGTTGTCCCGAACACGTGCGTAAGGTGTCATTCTCGATTTTGACCATTTTCAGGAAGGTCGATTAATCACTGTGGAACATTATTTCTGTCAATCGTTTTCATTCTGTTGATCATACAGTTGTTATTGTTTTGTTTTTAGTCCTTTTTATTGTTTGAATTTGCGATTTATTGATAAAAAAAAATCAAATTTCAAATTTCACTTCTGACCTCAATCGTCCTTCAATATCTTTGGTGGTCATAAAACCTACTGTAATACTGAACTACCGGTTGTAATGTTAGCCCAATTAATTCACTATTATCATATAACGATTCCCCACAGCTAACATACCTTACAATTTTGCCAATTATAAATTCTTATTAGAGTTCCCCTCCTTTTTTTAAAGAATATAATATTACTCTTCAAAAAAAGAAACGCAAAAGGGTACAAATGGGTTATAACTCCGATTTTATGTTTCCTACCGGTTCATGCTTTGTGAATATAAGGTCATTGCATGTCCCAAACACATTCCCACGGTTACATTCGATAAAACGCAGCTACTGTACAATAAAGTTCCAAAATGTGAATATTCGCAAAAACGCAGCCACGTGCAAACCATGTCACCACTGCACGTGCGTTGTCTGCACGTGCAACATGAACACCGACAGTATAAAAGTGCAGGGTGTTCGCTTGCCTGGCCTCTGTATCTGGCCGACAGTTGACAATCCAGGACATGCCACGTCTCAGTGAACCGCAGAGAAACAATGCCATCGGCCGACTAGACGCAGGCGAATCCAGAACGGCCGTTGCCAGGGCATTCCATGTGTCCCCAAGCACCATATCCAGACTGTGGGACCGTTACCAGCAACATGGATCAACACGTGACCTCCCTAGATCCGGTCGACCACGGGTCACTACCCCCGGGCAGGACCGCTACATCCGGGTACGCCACCTTCGGGAACGATTGACTACTGCCACCTCCACAGCCGCAGCAATACCAGGTTTGCGCAGGATATCCGACCAGACCGTACGGAACCGCCTACGTGAGGTAGGAATTCGTGTCAGACGTCCAGTTCGAGGTGTCATCTTAACACCACAACACCGTCGACTCCGACTGCAGTGGTGCCAGATTCATCGACAATGGCCTCAACTGCGATGGAGACAGGTGTGGTTCAGTGACGAGTCCCGATTTCTGCTCCGACGTCATGATGGAAGATGTCGCGTGTATAGGCGTCGTGGTGAACGTTATGCGGCAAACTGCGTGCAGGAAGTGGACAGATTCGGCGGGGGTAGTGTCATGGTGTGGGCAGCCATCTCACACACTGGCAGAACTGACCTGGTCCACGTGCAGGGCAACCTGAATGCACAGGGCTACATTGACCAGATCCTTCGGCCACACATCGTTCCAGTTATGGCCAACGCCAACGCAGTGTTCCAACATGACAACGCCAGGCCTCACACAGCACGTCTCACAACGGCTTTCCTACAGAACAACAACATTAATGTCCTTCCTTGGCCATCGATATCACCGGATTTGAACCCAATTGAGCATCTATGGGACGAGTTGGACCGACGCCTCCGACAGCGACAACCATAGCCCCAGACCCTGCCCGAGCTGGCAGCAGCCTTGCAGGCCGAGTGGGCCACCATCCCCCGGGACGTCATCCGTACTCTGGTTGCTTCAATGGGCAGGCGGTGCCAGGCAGTTGTCAACACACGCGGAGGCCACACCCGGTATTGACTCCAGATGACCTTGACCTTGGTGGTGTGTCCTATCACTTACTCACAATGGACTAGAGTGAATTGTGAACAATCCTGCAACATTTGGTAATTATCGGACTCACCATTCAATAATTAAATCAATTCTCCAAATGTTACGACAATGTGGTTTTGCGTTTCTTCTTTTGAAGAGTATATATATGAATACACTGGCGTATATTTTGTTCAGCATATTTCCGTGTTCGTATGGATGCACCTAACAGTAGTATGACGTCCGCACTCCAGTATTAATTACTTGCAGATCTTGATATCACCCAGGGATATCAGGGCCGTACCTAGCCTAACATAACCGGGGGTCGTGGGTGGGGATGAGTTAGGGAATCAACAAAAAACAAGTTTTTTCCAGCTACAAAAAATAACACGAACTAAGCGGTGCATATTTTTCTTTCTGTTCACTGGTTGCAACAGGTGGTTCCACCTAGAAGGCTCGATTCTATGTGCTAACATCTATAAGACACAGACGGGGGCCCATGAGAGAGGCGGGTTTGCGCTCAGTCGGTTGAGTGCTCGCTTGGGGTGCTTTCGTCACAGGATCGAACCACATCGGTGGATCCATTCAGCTGATTGGGCTTCTTTTCTTTCTCGTTCCAATCAGTGCACCACAACTGGACAGAGTCCGTAGTGTGTGTTTAACTGGCTGTGGGGAAAGTACATATAAAAGACCCCTTGCTGCATTAGGAAAAATGTAGCGGGTTTCCTCTGATGACTATGAGTCAGAATTACCAAATGTTTGACATCCGATGTTTAATTAATCAATGTGCTCCAGTGGTGTCGTTAAACAAAACAAACAAACTTTTAATTGTGGCCACTGGGCTACGTCTCATCGTATGGCTCGCGGAGTGTACTTGAAAGGGGTGGAAGGAAGGCACTGTCAATGCAATGGTTCCAGGTGATGTAAATTTGAGGTCTGAACCTTCCAAGGAGCGGGACATACAATAGCCCAGTGATAAAGCGCTCGCTTGATGCGCGTTCGGTCTGGGATCGACCCTCGTCGATGAGCCCTTTGGGCTATTTCTCGTTCCAAACAGTGCACTACAACTGGTGTATCAAAGGCCGTGGTATATGCTATCCTGTCTGAGGGATGGTGCATAAATAAATTCCTTGCTACTAATGGAAGAAATGTAGCGGGTTTCGTCTCTAAGACTAATTGTCAAAATTACCAAATGTTTGACATAGCATAGCCTGAAAAAGCATTTGAATTTCAGGTGTTCAAATAAGGGACATCCAGCCTTCTGAGCACAACAGAAAAAACAGGGGCGTAGCGTTATCTGGACCTGGGGGATTCTGATATGAACCAAGTAGACTCATTTTCTATTTTGGTTTTGCACCACCAGAAACTCAATATGTATAAACCTGTATGTTTTTGTTCTGAAAGCGGACCATTTGCTTCAGCGGGGTGTTCGGACGAATCCGCCGAACCCCCCGCCCCCCCCCCCCCCACCCTTGAAAAAAAGGGAGCATGTGGGGGCATTTCTTCCGCCTCTTCCCCTGTTCCGCAGTCCCTGATTTAAATTGAAATAGTACTCAAACACTCGCGTACGTGTCCACACACGGAAGTCTTAGCAACACATTCCATCAGACAGGCCCTCACGTGGTCGCATACTTCACGTTCTTCCCGCCAGTCGTTGGACCGCGAACTCATCAAACGTTACGGCTTTACAGACGCCATACCGTCTTTCCGCTAATTCTGTAATCCTTAAAACTTAAAAAACAAATTAACGACTTGAAACGGAGTTGACCTCTCTAAACCAAGAAGACGCTAACCATTTTCATCACAGCCAGGTTTAGTCCCATGGTTTATTGGTCAGTCTGAGGCGTAGAGTTAAAAGTTTTTGTTTTGTTTAACGACACCACTAGAGCATTGTGATTTATTAATCATCAGCTATTGGATTTCAAACATTTTGGTAATTCTAACATATAGTCTTAGAGAGGAAACCTGCTACACTTTTCCATTAATATTAAGGGATCTTTTATATGCACCATCCCACAGACAGGATAACACATACCACGGATTTTGATATACCAGACATGGTGCACTGGGTCCACTGAGGTGGTTTGATCCTACAACGCCAGCACCCCACGCGTGCGCGTTATCGACTGATCCAGATCCCGCTCCGTGTCCCAACCAGTGCATGAATAAATGAATGAATGAATGTTTAACGACACCCCAGCACGAAAAATACATCGGCTATTGGGTGTCAAACTATGGTAAATGCAAATAAATAAAGTGATGATCAATATCAATATAAAAATTCAAGACTTAAACAAAAACAATGAATGAATGAATGAATGTTTAACGACACCCCAGCACGAAAAATACATCGGCTATTGGGTGTCAAACTATGGTAATGCAAATAAATAAAGTGATGATCAACATCAATATAAAAATTCAAGACTTAAACAAAAACAGTGTAAATAACTGTGCAAAAACACAAATATCACAGAATTTTACGGATACTGAATTTTACTCAAAACTGTATTGTGCTGTATTGGCCATTCTCAAAGAGAATGTTACACCCCTGCACCACGGTGAGGTTACAGCACACGCAGGGGCCCAACCAGTGCATGTTAGAATGTATTATTCCCGACTATAACAAAGCTTTATGTATTCATTCTTAAATGCAATATAACATCGGTGACATGTCTAATTCAAGGTGCATTTATTTTCTCTCTTGTATCCAAGTAAGGTTCAAGAAGGCTGTCCTGGACAAACACATCAGGGCCGTACCCAGATCAAAATCCTAGGGGGGGGGGGGGGCACATCTTTTTAAAAACAAATGAAACACAATACAAATTAAACCCTGAGATTGTTATGCTATTTTCTGAAGTAAAACAAAAAACGACAGAGAAAAAGTGACATTCTCCGGGGGCAATGACGTAAAAGGAAAGGAAAAAATATATAAAATAATGTGCTACCTGTTTGTCTCTAAGTGAAAGCGAAATAGATGCTTGTAACATAACTGAATTTATTTCTATGTCAAAAAGGTAAACGTTCTTAATAAAAAAGATTTTTTTTTTTCGGGAAATGTTATTTAAATTAAATTAAATTAAATGAGTACTTAATGAATTTACTTAATAACTTTAATAATAGTAAGTACTTTATTTATATATATACAATAGCTTCCTTAAGATGTCGGTAGCAAACATGTACCTGTAAATGTTATACTAGTAACTAGTGTTATTAATTAGACATTCCTGAGTTTACTGCATTGTAAGATATTTCCGACTAATAAAATAGTTCTACGATTAAACTTACGTGTTAAATATATTTTCTTTTTTAGAATATTAGTGTCTGTATATTCAATGTGTTTCTGGTCGTCTTAATATATTTGTAAGAAGCCCAAAAAATATTTTAGAAAATAAAATGAAATTTAACCTAGTACAAATATTAGAACGATCAGAAACACGTTTAGTGTACAGCCACTAATATTTTATTTAGAAAGATATATTTGATATGTAATTACAATCGTTAAAAAGTCTCTGTTAGTCAAACTCCTGAATGTCCCTTTAACAAATCTCACCTTTAACTGTTTCTTCTTTGTCGTGTAATTCCAACCCGACACGATCTCTAATGGCCGGGAACCCGTCTGGTGACGCCTGACCCAAACACCCGGTTTCAAAATGTCTCGCTTCTGCTTCGGTCAATATTCATGATGATTCAAAGGTATATCTAGCTTTTCTCTGTGTGTGGTTCCAGTTAGGATATTAAATAGTACAAATGAGCTACCAGCGTTTGTTATTATTCAGTGGCCCATTCGACATAATAAGAACATGATGTTAAGTTATTATGGACTTTAATGGACAATGTTATTAAGATGAGAAATATGTTTTATGCGTATGTTCCCAATCTGACTTTCGTACCAGAACAAGATTAATGCCATTGTTTCTGTGTCGCTGATGTGTTGTGGGTTTTTTGTTGTTGTCATTATTTGTTTCAAACTCAGATGATGATTAATAATCTAGCTTATAGGTATACTGAACATAAAAAGAAACGCACGCCTAGGAATCGCGTGTTAGCGTCACGGTTTGATGCTAGCAGTTACGACCTTGTCTGAACATCCAGCTGACTCTGCTTTGTGCAGAGATATGAATTTGGATTATGGTAACAGTTTTGTGTTCTAGATTTATTGTCAATGTGCTCTAGTGGTGTCTTTAAACAATGTTCTTTAAAATATATACACTTCCTTATTTGATATGTTCTATGCACATTCGTGTACGTATGTATCGATGTCCGCTGACCTACCTGGGCTTACAGTCCAGGACGCTCTCATTGATGCGCGATCGGTCTGGGATCGATCCCCGTCATGTCAGTGGGCCTATTGCGCTATTTCTCGCTCCAGCCAGTGCACCACGACTGGTACATCAAAGGCAGTGGTATGTACTATCCTGTCTATGGGATGGTGCATATAAAAGATCCCTTGCTACTAATTGAAAAGAGTAGCCCATGAAGTGGCGACAGCGGGTTTCCTCCCTCAATATCTGTATGGTCCTTAACCATATGTCTGACGCCATATAACCGTAAATAAAAGGTGTTGAGTGCGTCGTTAAATAAATCGTTTCCTTCCTCCCTTCCTCTCCTTGATGCCCACTTATTATTGTCAATGTTGTCGAGTGTGGGGTGGGGGTGGTTAGTCGGTGGCAATAATAAAAAAAAAATAACCTAACCCCTCACAAACACAAACAAAACACTCACCCACCCACCAACCGACCCCAGAAAACAAACAAACAAATAAACAACAACAAAAAAACCCTCCACAAAACCGCCACATTTCATTTCAACTTATTTTCGTGCTTATATCCAATTAAGGTTCAAGCACGCTGTCCTGGACATACCCACCTCAGCTATCTGGGCTGTATGTCCAGGACAGTAGGTTAGTTGTTAGTTGGTTAGTGGTTAGTGAAAGAGAAGAGGGTGTAGTGGCCTTTAAGAATTCGCTCTGGGTTGGAGCCGGTACCGGGCTGCGAACCCTGTACCTACCAGCCTGTAGTCCGATGGCTTAACCACTGCACCACCGAGGCTGGTTAAAAAATAAAAATAAAAAATAATAAAACAATCAACAACCCTGAAACAACAACAAGAAAAAAAAAAAACACTATGTTTAATTTGCGTTTCTCATAATATTCAGTATATTCTGTTTATTTATTATTACCGGCATTATTACGCAGGGAAGTTGGGTGATGTCTTTGCCTCTCCTGGTTTAACTAGGAAGAAAAACAACAACGATACAGCGGACTGGGGGTAATGACGTGAGAAAGCAAAGACGTAGGCCTAAAAGGAATTTATCACATACAACATAATATAACCGATTTCTTACAGTGTCATTAATACACGGAACTGAGCATACCGCAAACCAAGTCCCTTCAGTCACAGTTTAAAGTTTTTGTTTAACGACACCACTAGAACACATTGGATTTATTAACAAACGGCTATTGGATGTTGAACATTTGGTAAATTTGACATATAGTATAAGAGAGGAAACCCACTATATATTTTTTCCATTAGTTGCAAGGGATCCTTTATATGCACCATCCCATAGACAGGATAACACATACCACAGTCTTTGATGTACCAGTCGTGGAGCACTGGCTGGAGCGTAAATTAGCCCACTGACGAGGATCGATCCCAAACTGACGGCGCAACCAAGCGAGCACTTCACCACTGCGCTCGCTCCCTCTTTGGTACAATGCAACCAATAATATTTGTACCATGATCTACGATTGTTAATCCCCCCCCCCTCCCGTAAAATTCCCAGTGGCGGATCCAGGATATTGTAAAGAGGTGGATCCACAAAATTCTAAAAAGGGCAAGTCGGAGTTTGCCGAACGTAAATGAGCTTAGCTGTATGGAGATCCGGAGCATGTCCCCCAGAAAAATTCGAAATAAAAATGCTGAGACCGTTTTCTGGCATTTATTTGTATTATTATTTAATTGTTGTATATTGTAATTGATGATTTTATAAAATAAATAATTAATAAGGGCATTTCAAACGGAATTCATAAATACATAAATAAATATTTTTGAGCATTATGTAACTTTCAGACTGCTTCTATAGGTAGTACTAAACCAAATAACTTCCGGCTGGGTCAAAGTTCGAGATGCACCCGACTTTTGACAGAGAAGTGAAAATCACAAGTCCTGTGATTGGTGATAAATGTGAGTGCGTTGGTTGTAAAAAAAACAAAAAATCAAAAAACGTTTCATCTGAGCCAAAAATGTATGCAATTTTATTTCATCTAGTACCACTGTGTCAAGTAGCCTTGTGCTTGAAACATGTATGGAGTACCTGTAAAAAGGGCGGAATTTTATGCGGAACCAGGATAGTCACAGACGCTACCCGTTATCTCAGAAATGAGCAGCATGACCCCCAATGTTTTCTGATTCAATTTACGGATGAGGAGTGGTAGTATTTATATCCGTGGCGTTTATGTCGATTGATACACTGCAGATAGTTTTAGACACAATGTTACTATTGTTGTCTATGGAATTTGACTTGGTATGTGCTATCCTGTCTATGGGATGGTGCATATAAAAGATCCCTTGCTGTTAATCGAAAAGAGTAGCCCATGAAGTGGCGAAAGCGGGTTACCTTCATCAATATCTGTGTTGTCCTTAACCATATGTCTGATGCCAAATAACCGTAAATAAAATGTGTTGAGTGCGTCGTTAAATGAAACATTTCCTTCCTTCTCATATAGTTTTAGCCCTTCGGAGGGCTTGATCGATTGGGTGACTATTTTATTATTTTTCGGTTCTGCCCTTAAGCTTACACACCGCCATTAATTACTCGATGCAGTTTAATACTTCTTCTTCTTCTTCTTCTTCTGCGTTCAGTTTCTTTATGCTCCTTAAATTCAATTCGTGAGTTTTACCGCCTCCATGAACTCCACAGTCAGCAGCAGGTCGTCTCTTTCACCCCAAAGTTTTTCTCCGATTGTTCTGGGTTGTGGCCAGATGTTTTCTCTGATACTGTCATATGCTGGACATCTTTGTAGTACATGCTGTTCAATACAATTTCCATGTCAGAATATATTCTGTGAAAAATACAACACTGTCGAGAGGGTCATGTGACTACTAATTTTAGGGAGTGCTCTCAAATAACATGTACCGTGTAAGAAATCAACATAGGTCGACCATGATTTTGTTCAATTAATGACCTTATGCCTGACCACAGCATCGTATTTAAAAAGAACTGTAAAATTACGACTAGAAGATCAGTCTACTCAAAACTGGCATAGTAGCATTATCGAATCAGGAAAGTGTTCCACATACATGACGTTTAAAGAGAAAACAGAATTTGAAAGTTATTTTAACATCTTAAATAAGAAAAAATATATTACTTTTCTCCGATTTCGTCTATCTAGTCATTTCTCACCAATTGATAGCGGTAGATGGACAAGTGTACCGAGGGAAAAAAGGACATGTACATTATGTAATACAGACGATATCGGAGACGAGTTTCATTATCTATTTATGTCTAATAAACTCAAAGATGCGCGAATGAGACTGCTAAACAAATATTATTTTGTGAGACTTAATGTGATCAAAATGAAAGAACTCTTCAACTGCAAATGTGTCAGTACTCTTAAAGGGACATTCCTGAGTTTGCTGCAATTTTAAAGATGTTATCGATTAACAGAGACTTTTTAACGATTGTAATTACATATCAAATATATTTTTATGCATAAAACATTAGTGGCTGGATATTAAACGTGTTTCTGATCGTTCTAATATTTGTACTAGGTTAAATTTCATCTTGTTTCCTCAAAATATTGTTTTTTCATACGTACGAAATTATTTGAAGACAAAATCCAGTTTGGGCTTCTTACAAATATTAAGACGACCAAAAACACATCGAATATACAGACACTGATATTCTAAACAAGAAAATATATTTAATATGTAAGTTTAATCCTAGAAATATTTTATTAGTCGGAAATATCATACAATGCAGCAAACTCAGGAATGTCTCTTTAAAAAACTGTGAATTTATTAATATTATAAATAGTATCTTTTACTCCTGAAAACCTATTTCATTTTGCTTGGTCCTTGCTAATGTGTAAGGACTACACACACATGGTGGCAGATTGTCGGAAATGCTTGTCTGACTAGCAGCAATCACACACCTTGGGACACACTACCTGGCAGTGTTGACGAGTCGAATATATATGTAAGTTCAATTCAAGCCTTACTTCAACCAATAACAAGTCGCCTTGTAAATTAAATGACGGCACAGGTCAATGCATGTATATATCTTGTGACCGTTATGGCAAGTTCCACTGTCCATTTTGGACAAAAAAAGTAGTCACGGTAATTTTGTAGCCGTTTTTTTTTTTTTTTTTTTTGGGGGGGGGGGGGGTTCCAAAAATAGTGTCCGTTGGCCGCATTGACCAGGTGGCTGTTATACACAGGTAAAATAAAGAAGGAAATGCATTGGCTGGGATTATGGTGGCCGTTATTATATATATATATATATATATATATATATATAAATATATATATATAAAAGGGTATATAATATATATACTTAACTCCAAAAGAAACGCGAATGTTTTAAAATAATAAAAAACCCTTTTTGAATAAACTATGTACAAATCGATTAAGTTGACCAATAGCCATCTTGTCAGCGTATCCAATTCCATATAACGCATGAAAAAAAACGAGTACAGTGTGACGTCACGCACGTGCTGAATTGACGACCAAAATCGATCTGGAATGCAAAACGGGTGGATCATGAAAGATGCGAATTGCACGTGAAACACTACCAGGCCTGGGTATAAAAGAAACGCCAGACAGCAATGCCTTCAACTCATCTTTACGAGTAGCGATACAACGATGCCACGACTTAACGCTGATTCCAGACATAGAGCTTCGGGGAATTTGGAGGCCGGAATGGATGCCAGGCAGGTTGCACGTGCTTTCGGTGTCCATGTCTCGACAATCTACCGTCTCATAGACCGATTTCTACAGAACAACAAACGTCGTCGACCGTCCACGTAGCGGCCGTCCACGAGTGACGTCACAGCGCCAGGACCGTTACATCGTCCGAACTCACATGCGTGATCGGTTCGTACCAGCCACCACAACAGCCCGGCAGACAGTGGGAACCCACAACCGCCCCGTTTCCTACGGAACACGGTACGACGTCGTCTGATCGCCATCCATCTGAACTGCCGTCGACCGTACATTGGACAACGTCTCACACAGCGACACCGCCTTGCACGACACAACTGGGCTGTTCTTCATCGACAGTGGCGGAACCGACAGTGGGAGAACATCGTCTTCTCCGACGAAAGCCGCTACTGCTTAGACGGGCCGACGGAAGTATGTCGGGTGTGGAGGCGTCGAGGTGAGCGCTTCACAGATGCGTGTGTTAGGGAGTGGACCGTTGGGGAGGGCCTTCCGTCATGCTGTGGGGTGCCATATCCTGGGGACGTCGTGTACAACCTGTCAACTTCGACAACAACGGCCGAGGACGCGGCAGGGGCGTCACAGCACAGCGCTACATCGACGAAGTGCTCACGCCTGTGGTGGTGCCTTTTTTCGCGGGTCACCGTCAGATGGTTTACCAGCACGACAACGCCAGGCCACACACGGCACGGGCCACCCAGGCATTCCTGGCACAGCACAACATCATCACAATGGACTGGCCAGCTTTAAGCCCGGATCTGAACCCCATCGAGCACTTGTGGGACGAGGTTCAGCGCATGATGAACAACCACGCCCTGACCCTCCCGTGGTGACACAGCAGCAGCTCCGCCAGGCCGTCGTGGACACCTACAACAACGTGCCCCGGGCCTTCATCAGGAACCTCTTCCTCTCCATGGGTAGGAGGTGTGCGGCGGTCATGGCCAGCAATGGCGGGACACACCCGCTATTAGTGGACATGTTTGAGTGGCATGTGACGCCATTGAACTTAGCGCCATGGCCTGACATTTCAAATGAACAATGCGACCTCGATTTGGTAACATGTCAATCAACATGAAATCTCATCTTAAACGAATTCTTTAAGTTTTTCATAGAAACGATTATTTTAAGAACTTTGGGACGTATTTCAATGAGTGCACTCAAAACCTCCAATCTACGTATTCGCGTTTCATGTTTTTGGAGTTAAGTATATATATATATAAATATATATATATATATACTCTTCAAAAAAAGAAACGCAAAAGGGTACAAATGGGTTATAACTCCGATTTTATGTTTCCTACCGGTTCATGCTTTGTGAATATAAGGTCATTGCATGTCCCAAACACATTCCCACGGTTACATTCGATAAAACGCAGCTACTGTAAAATAAAGTTTCAAAATATGAATATTCGCAAAAACGCAGCCACGTGCAAACCGTCACCACTGCACGTGCGTTGTCTGCACGTGCAACATGAACACCGACAGTATAAAAGTGCAGGGTGTTCGCTTGCCTGGCCTCTGTATCTGGCCGACAGATCTGACAATGACCCAGGACATGCCACGTCTCAGTGAACCGCAGAGAAACGATGCCATCGGCCGACTAGACGCAGGCGAATCCAGAACGGCCGTTGCCAGGGCATTCCATGTGTCCCCAAGCACCATCTCCAGACTGTGGGACCGTTACACAGCAACATGGATCAACACGTGACCTCCCTAGATCCAATAGGTGTTCGGGGTCGACCACGGGTCACTACCCCCGGGCAGGACCGCTACATCCGGGTCACTAAACCTTCGGGAACGATTGACTACTGCCACCTCCACAGCCGCAGCAATACCAGGTTTGCGCAGGATATCCGACCAGACCGTACGGAACCGCCTACGTGAGGTAGGAATTCGTGCCAGACGTCCAGTTCGAGGTGTCATCTTAACAACACAACACCGTCGACTCCGACTGCAGTGGTGCCAGATTCATCGACAATGGCCTCAACTGCGATGGAGACAGGTGTGGTTCAGTGACGAGTCCCTTTTCTGCTCCGACGTCATGATGGAAGATGTCGCGTGTATAGGCGTCGTGGTGAACGTTATGCGGCAAACTGCGTGCAGGAAGTGGACAGATTCGGCGGGGGTAGTGTCATGGTGTGGGCAGCCATCTCACACACTGGCAGAACTGACCTGGTCCACGTGCAGGGCAACTTGAATGCACAGGGCTACATTGACCAGATCCTCCGGCCACACATCGTTCCAGTTATGGCCAACGCCAACGTAGTGTTCCAACATGACAACGCCAGGCCTCACACAGCACGTCTCACAACGGCTTTCCTACAGAACAACATTAATGTCCTTCCTTGGCCATCGATATCACCGGATTTGAACCCAATTGAGCATCTATGGGAAGAGTTGGACCGACGCCTCCGACAGCGACAACCACAGCCCCAGACCCTGCCCGAGCTGGCAGCAGCCTTGCAGGCCGAGTGGGCCACCATCCCCCGGGCCGTCATCCGTACTCTGGTTGCTTCAATGGGCAGGCGGTGCCAGGCAGTTGTCAACACACGCGGAAGCCACACCCGGTATTGACTCCAGATGACCTTGACCTTGGTGGTGTGTCCTATCACTTACTCACAATGGACTAGAGTGAATTGTGAACAATCCTGCAACATTTGGTAATTATCGGACTCACCATTCAATAATTAAATCAATTCTCCAAATGTTACGACAATGTGGTTTTGCGTTTCTTCTTTTGAAGTGTGGTGTGTATATATATATATATATATATATATATATGTATATATGTATATATGTATATATATATATATATGTATGTATATGTATGTATATATATGTATATATATGTATATATATCTATATATATCTATATGTATGTATATGTATGTATGTATATATATGTGTATATATATATGTGTATATGTGTATATATGTATGTGTATATATGTATGTGTATATATGTATGTGTATATATGTATGTGTATATATACCCCCAAAGGCGTACGTGGTCCCATTTTTATAGGGTGTGACAGCCTGGGTTTTGCCCGAATTAAACAAAAATGCCCGAATCTGGATAATAGCATTTAGTCATGTTAGCATTACTACCAAACAGCTATATAAGGTTGCAAACGAATCACTACGCATTTATACATGGATTACAGCTAATTTTGAGGGTCGAATGATGGAAATACATGGTAAAAAGGTCTCACGTTAGCACATTTTGCCAGAATATCTCTATAACTGAGATATTCTGGCAAAATGTGGGCGGGTGGGTGTTTTTTATTATTTATTTTGTTTACTAATAAAAAGGATGTGGGGTGAGCCTGGTTGAAAATCTAAAAATGATTTAATAATTGACTTACATGTTTAACAAAACAAAAACATCACAATACATACAGAAACATTCTGTTATAAAGATTTAGTAATTTTCACTAAAAGATCCACTATAAGATGAGCATCAATATGCATGAGTGTTATAATCTCTGCTTAAAATATGAAACATTAAAGGTCAAACAATGAAAACCACATTAAAAAAAAAACCCACACGGGTTAAATATATATTATGCTTCAGTTCATCATAAATATATATATATAAAATATAGGTGCATGTTACATAATATAATTAAACCCTGTATCATAATAAAGACTTCTTTAAAATGGGACACTTACAAGAAAGACTGGACTAAACCACACAAAAATTATACTGAGACAACTCCCAACAAATCCGAAGCAGGTCATCTTTAAAGGCACACTGTCACGGATTTATGGACCTTATTTGTTTAAAAATGGATAATAATTAAAAATTACATTAATTGTTGGAAACCAAATCTAGCTATTGCATCACCATAACTGAACCATGATGGAGTGAAATCCATGTCATCCCTCTTGGCAATTTTAGTTTTTGAATTATGGACCATTGCCATAATTCAATTATTTTTACAAAATGTCATTAATAAATGGAGTATGGTGGTTATGAAGATGGTTGAATAAAGTACATTTAGGGACAAATCAAATTATTTTTGTACAGGTAATACTTTGTTAGACCATTAAATAGGTCAGTGGTGTGTGACAATATGCCTTTAAGGGACAGTCCGGACTTTGTAATATCTAAAACAAACATTAGAAAAGTTAAAAGTTTGTTTTGTTTAACTAAACCTCTAGAGCACATTGATTTATTAATCATGGTCTATTAAACGTTAAAAATGTCATGATTCTGACATATAGCCTGAAAAGAAAAAAAATGCACCTACATTTTTTCCATTAGTAGCAATGTTTTATATGTATTTTTACAGATAGGACAACACATACCATGACCTTTGTGGCGGGACGTAGACCAGTGGTAAAATGTTCGCTTGATGCACGGTCGGTCTGCTATCCTGTTTGTGGAATGGTGCATGTAGAACATAATTTGTTGAAATAATCATATTAGACATAAACTAGTCACAGTTTAATATCTGTTAAAATGTTACTAAAATATTCCATCCCTTTCTTTCTAATATCTCAGGGGCGGGAAGTAGCCCAGTGGTAAAGTGTTCGCTTGATGCGCAGTTGGTCTACAAGAGATCACCGTCGGTTGACCCATTGAGCTATTTCTCATTCCAGCCAGTGCTCCACAATTGGTGTAACAAAGGCTGTGGTATGTAATATCCTGTATGTGGGATGGCGCATATAAAAGATCCTCTGCTTTTTCGAAAAGAGTAGCTCATTAAGTGACGACAGCAGGTTTCCTCTCTCAATACCTGTGTGGTCCTTAACCATATGTCTGACGCCATATAAGCGTAAATAAAATGTGTTGAGTGTGTCATTAAATAAAACATTCCCTTCCTTCTATTATCTCAATTTTCACATTATTGTGGCTTAGTACATTCTTGGAGTTAATTAAAATGTAAACAAACACAACAATGTTAATACTATCACATTCAAATATATATGTATCAATCATTTCATTAAAATACTTACAATAATATTAATAAGTAGGAAAAGAAGAAAAAAAGAAACCCTAACAACCCCTCTCCCCCACCCAAAATAAAAACGACCAAAAAAAAAAAAAGAAAAAAAAAAGAACCCAAAAAAACAAAAAACTAAATTTGTTACAAGATACCCCTGGCCCCTGACTTTCAAGAATGCTTGAGATACAGCCTTAGTTATGGATACTGCTTCTGAAATGTATGTAACGTTGCTCAGGTAACAAGTAAATTTACCACGAGTAGCTCATGATGGTGCTAGAAAAGACGTGGAATGACCGGCCTCGGTGGTGTCGTGCTTAAGCCATCGGACATAAGATACTGGGTAGGCAGCCCTGTACCGGCTCCCACCCAGAGTGAGTTTTAATGACTCAGTGGGTAGGTGTAAGACCACTATACCCTCTTCTCTATCACTAACAATTAACAACTAAACCACTGCCCTGGGCAGACAGCCCAGATAGCTGAGGTATGTGCCCATGATAGCGTGCTTGAACCTCAATTGGATGTAAGCACAAAAATCAGTTGAAATGAAATGAGGTGGTATGTTTTCGATGTGGTAGAAAACATAATCCTGATGTTTGTTGGTTTGAAGACGCAACTTGTCATCATTGTGGCAAAAGAGGACCAGTGTGCATGTAGAGCACAACAGAATGGTTCGATAAAGTCAGGTAGTGTGCGTCAAACTTCCATAATGAGATCTCAGTTGAAATGTCAACAGAAAGTTCATGTTTTTCAACATGGGGAGGAAGAGGATGAACAGGGTGGCCATCTTGGATTTTGAATCAGCCCAAACAATACCAACACTTGGTCATGTGCCCCCACTTTTTAAAGATATTTTGCTTTATATTTGGCTTTATAATAGTGTAAAAGTGTGTAAATATAAAAGTGTGCCGCCCCCCTTTTGGCACTTTCCTACAAAATTGTTCTGCATTACCTGTATTTGGGGGTAAACCCCCTTCCTAGTTTTTCATAAAATCTCTCAATAAATAAATCATTACAATACAACAAAATTTCCACATTTGCTTTTGCACCAAATTTAAGGCATACATGTATATTGCACAGGAACCATTATAAATCAAAAAGAAAGAGTTCTGCCTCTTTTTCTTCACTGAGATTAATTACATTGGAGTAAATTAATGTATTACATGGTTACATTACATTCCTGAATACATCACTGAATCTTAGAAAATAAAACAGCATGTTAATTATAATTACATCCTACAAAAATATCTGTACAAAAATATTTTGATTGTGTTTCTACTATTCTGACTTCTACCTACAATGTATGTACATGTACATATATTCAGACTATACTGTAAGACACAACAAACTGGCACAATATGTTTATGGCACTGAATTGGCAATTCACCTTAAAATCTATAAATCTGTGATTAGACGAAAACAACTTGAAATGTAAATGTCTAAATATGTATTAAAGGGACATTCCTGAGTTTGCTGCAATTTTAAAGATGTTATTGACTAACAGAGACCGTTTAACAATTGTAATTACATATCAAGTAGATTTTTCTGCATAAAATATTAGTGGCTGTATATTAAACATGTTTCTGATCAATCTAAAATTTGTACTAGGTTAAATTTCATTTTATTTCTCTTTTTTTTCGTACGTACGAAATTATTTGAAGACAAAATCCAGATTGGGCTTCTTACAAATAATATACAGACACTGATATTCTAAACAAGAAAACATATTTAATATGTAAGTTTAATCGAAGAAATATTTTATTAGTCGGAAGCATCTTACAATGCTGCAAACTCAGGAATGTCCCTTTAACATTATGGCACTAAAAAAACCGTGGTATTCTCAAAACGGACAACAAGCCTGTTGTGTCCAAATTAGTGAGATCTAAAGCCCTGTACGTGTACCGGGGTATCATACATTATTGCTGAAATAACACAAATGATAGCTTTTTCACTTAATTGTTACGGACTGTAGGACAAAAATAATAACTAGTTACTGACGTAGAATATCAGCTTTATCCTGCTTAGGATAAAGCCGATATTCTATGTCATCAACTAGTCATTCTCTATGCATGCCAATACAAGGTTCTAATTTGACTAAAACTATGTGACCTATTTTGTAAATAACATCTAAATAAAAGTTAAAAAAAGAAGAAAAAAAAGACATCATCTACAGTAACCTACATTATAAATGCTTAAATATTACATCATGGGGAAAAACATAAAAATCAATAATCTACCTACATCCTAAATACTTAAACAATCTTCACCATGAGCAAAGTCAAGGTGAGCTCGCCGTGAGCAAAGTCAAGGTGAGCTGAAGATCCCTCTCCTGAAGAGTTGCTAGGTGAGTACTCAATGGAGTTTCAAATAAAATAATATCAATTTTTTTTTTTCAAGGTGAGCAATTTGTCACCCTCCTAACACTTCCCAGGTGAGTTAGGCGAGGAGAGCAGGAGTGATCACTCACCTTTCCTGGTGAAGACTGTTAAATATTAAAAATATACATGTACTACAATTGCACCTCTAATAGTTTAAACATATGACACATGTACTTCAAAAAACTCTCCACGCAGTGAGCCTGCTATACAGTGGAAAACCAATTCTGGCCATTACAAATATTATTAGCAAGACCCAAAACACACTGAATATTATACAGACAGATCGATATTCTAAATAAGAAAATCTAATTAATGTGTACGGTAATTTTAGTGGTTAAAAAGTTGGTATAGGCCAAAAACAAGATACAGTGTCAGAAAACTCGGTACTTTTATTGTTAATGATGTTCTGCTAAATGTGTCTTTAAGTAGTCCAAGGGTTTTAGGTGGCGACGTCTGCTCAGGCCATCATCACAAGAAAAACAATGGAAGACTTCATATAGGCATATAACATTCAAATAAAACTGTCATTAAAACCCATAAAACATAAGTAAATTGGCAATAAATATATATTTTTATATGCTTAAGGGTGTTAACTTTAAGCTATAAAAAAACCCTTAGTTTAACGATCATTTTGAAATTTCCACACCCATGTACAAAATACCATGGACCATATACCATGGAACACACCCATGGACAAAATACCAAGGACTACACTCGATGCTGGATTTTTAAGGGGGCAAAGGGGGCAATTGACCTGGGCCTCCTTGCCACAGGGGCACCCCTGATTAAAGCCTTCGCTTATAAAACAATGTAATAATTATAAAATTAGTTGATTTTTTTTATTTGTCATGTAATTTAGTTTCCATGTTGAGGGGCCCCCGAACCTGAAGTGCCCTGGACCCCTGCGCCAGGCCCCCCAAAGTCTAAATCTGGCTCTGACCACACTCATGGAACAAATACCATACCATAGATGAGCAGATTTACAGCAGGCATTCAGAAAATATTTTAAAGATTTTAAAAATAAAACAGAAATTCTGCAGAATGAAACCCTCGCCTACCATAAATGTTTTCGGTGTGATGAAAATCCACAGGTGCAACTATAAACCAAGTTGCATTGACCTAGGACTTATAGATTGTGAGAAACTGGTCTAAATGTGAAACTTTAAGTTTAACATTAAACTTCAATGCAAAATTTTTTAAGTTTAACATTAACCTTTAATGCAAAACTTGTAAGTTTAACATTAAACTTTAATGCAAAAATCGACACTGTCACTGCTGCTGCTGGAAAAGTAATACATATATATTTCGCCTTTTTAAATCCATGACCAAGGTCATTCCAGCCAGTGCACCACAACTGGTATATCAAAGGCTGTGGTGTGTGCTATCCTGTCTGTGGGATGGTGCATATAAAAGATCCTGTGCTACTAATGGAACAAATATTGAGGGTTTCCTCTCTATATGACTGTGTCAAAATGACCATATGTTTGACATCCAATAGCCGATGATTAATAAATCAATGTGCTCTAGTGGTGTCGTTAAACAAAACATTCATGATAAAGGCGAGACAATAATTGCCAAGGACCAACAGCTAAGTTTGATCTATCAAACTCGTTCAAGCAGGGGGGCGAGACGTAGCCCAGTGGTACAGCGCTTGATCGATGCGCGGTCAGTGTGGGATCAATCCCCATCGGTGGGCCCGTTGAGCTATTTCTCATTCCAGCCAGTGCACCACGACTGGTATATCAAAGGCCATGGTATGTACTATGCTGTCTGTGGGATGGTGCATATAAAAGATCCCTTGCTGCTAATTGAAAAGAGTAGCCCATGAAGTGGCGACAGCAGGTTTCTTTCCTCAATATCTGTGTGGTCCTTAACCACATGTCTGATGCCATATAACCGTAAATACAATGTGTTGAGTGCGTCATAAAATGAAACATTTCTTTCTTTCTTTCATTCAAGCAGAACACTGGTCTCTCACCCTGTTTATGAAGTCTCATAATACACCTACAATGTTTCTGCCAGAAATACATTTCTTTCTTTCTTTCGTTCAAGCAGAACACTGGTCTCTCACCCTGTTTATGAAGTCACATAATACACCTACAATGTTTCTGCCAGAAATACATTTCTTTCTTTCTTTCGTTCAAGCACAACACTGGTCTCTCACCCTGTTTATGAAGTCACATAATACACCTACAATGTTTCTGCCAGAAATACACATTTCTTTCTTTCTTTCGTTCAAGCAGAACACTGGTCTCTCACCCTGTTTATGAAGTCACATAATACACCTACAATGTTTCTGCCAGAAATACATTGTTGGGTATGGCACTGTGATATTTAACATTTACAGTGTGTGTGTGCTGAATGCAACTGCAGTCAATAGGATGTGGGGGGGGGGGGGGGGGGGGGGGGGGCTGCCCCTGCCCCAGAAAGAAAATGGGTTAGGTTTAGGGTTAGGGATAAGAAAATCATATCGTAATTGTAAGAGTCATTAATTTTGTCAAAAGGTAAAAAAATATTTTTTTAAATGCGGGTATGATGCCATACCCATTTTACTCTCTGCCAGAAACCTTGATCTATAGTGTTCACACTTACACAAGCTAAACTGGTTTAACTATACTGGTTTAGCTAAAACATTTTTGATTGGAAGTGACAAACATTCACACATGTGATAGCTATATAGGCCTACTGGTATACAGCAGAAGTGTAGTTATCCACACTTGCGCAAGACATCAAAACAATGATCGGCTGTTCGCTACAACAGTTTGCCTTCACAATTACATTTACGCTGTTTTAGTCATATTGGTTTCACTAAACCACAAACCGATGTGTTTTAGTCACACAAGTTTCACTAAACTACAAACCAATGTGTTTTAGTCATACCAGTTTCACTAAACCACAAAGCGATGTGTTTTAGTCATACCAGTTTCACTAAACCACAAATTAACCGATGTGCTTTAGTCATACCAGTTTCACTAAACCACAAATTAACCGATGTGTTTTAGTCATACGAGTTTCACTAAACCATAAACCGATGTGTTTTAGTCATACGAGTTTCATTAAACCACAAACTGATGTGTTTTAGTCATACGAGTTTCACTAAACCATAAACCGATGTGTTTTAGTCATACGAGTTTCACTAAACCACAAACCGATGTGTTTTAGTCACACAAACCACAAACCAATCGTGTTTTAGTCACACAAACCACAAACCGATGTGTTTTAGTCACACAAACCACAAACCGATGTGTTTTAGTCACACAAACCACAAACCGATGTGTTTTAGCTATACCTGTTTAGCTACATGTATATTGGCATAGTGAAAAAGATTGTGTTCACACTTACATTTTAAACTGGTTTGGCTATACCAGATTAGTTAACCTAACCTACACTTGTTTATAGCACTGGTGTAGGAAGCGTTGGGGGTAGGGGGGTCAAGGGGGACATGTGTCCCCCCAACTTTGTAAAAGCAGTGATGGTATTTATATATTTATACGTGTATTTATATATATTGGTGTGTGTGTCCCCATCTTTTTTGGCACCTTCCTACGCCCATGTATAGTTTAAAGTCAATAAAGAATGAAGGTGCAAATGTCATAGTGTTGGCATCAAAACTGATTCTCGTTTGTGTCAGTGATGTCCTGAGGCATCAACCTGCGGTATGTCACTGTCTTTTTCAGACTTCTTAACCGGAGAGTCTGGTACAGCAGAAAGCATCTCGTATTTGTCGTTGTTGGACTTCTTAGCAGGGGAGTCCTGTTCTGGTCGGTCAGAAAGCATCTCGTGACTGTTGTCATTACCCTGTGTTATCTGTGTCTTCTTCGTGAAACACCTCTTCCGGATCTCCAAGGCAATGATGGCAATCACGAGAGGGATTGGCGTAAACACCGCCGCGATCACCGGCGGTACAATACCGAGGTCATTATCGGGCGGCTCGAGAGACACTCTCAACAAAACGATGGCAATACCAGTGTTCTGTATTCCCGTCTCTATGGCGATCGTTATGATGTTCTTCTTCGACTGTCGCGTGACGACAGCAACAATTGCGCCGAAAAGAAAGCCGCAATATGGCAGCAAGGCTCCAGCCAGTATGACCATCGGAGCCAGCACGTCGAAGATGTAGAGGTTGACGTAGACGCCGAACGTGAACACGAAGATGAGGAATATGGCGGTGACCGGTCTGATGATCTTCACGAACATCTTGGCCCAGGCGGGTTTCTTGTACTTGAGGAGGAGCCCGGCGCCGATCGGCAGGATGAGGCCGATTAGAGAGATGAAGATGTTCGTGTACGGGATGCTGATCTCAGCGTCCTTGTACAGGACTCTCGTTCCCACCGTGAACAGCCAGAGCGGGATCATTCCTGAAACAAAAGTTAAAGTTAAAGTTTTGTTTAACGACACCACTAGAGCATGTTGATTGGATGTCAAACATGTTGGTTATTTTTAAATATAGTCTTAAGAGAGTAAACCCGCCACCATCCCCTGCAATTAAAGGGACATTCCTGAGTTTGCTGCACTTTTTTAAGATGTTATCGACTACATTTGTAACAGAGACTTTTTAATGATTGTAATTACATATCAAATATATTTTTCTGCATAAAATATTAGTGGCTGTATATTAAACGTGTTTTGGATCATTCTAATATTTGTACTAGGTTAAATTTCATTTTATTTCATAAAATATTTTTTTCCTATGTAAGAAATTATTTGAAGACAAAATCCAGTTTGGGCTTCTTGCAAATATTCAGACGACCAGAAACACATTAAATATACAGACACTGATATTCTAAACAAGAAAATATACCGTATGTAATTTATGTAAATTTAATCATAGAAATATTTTATTAGTTGGAAACATCTTACAATGCAGCAAACTCTGGAATGTCCCTTTAAGAAAATGTCACGTCCAAAAAACATGTCATTGGGAAGACATCAGAATAGTCCACAGCAAAAAAAAAGAAGAAAAAAAGAGTGCTGTGGAGCATGAAAAACTCCACGGCAATCTCCAGAGCATTGCTGATTGTCATGGGCAATTGCACGGGTTGTGCTACATTCCTGAAAAAGGAAGGAAATGTTTTATTTTTAAATGACGCACTCAACATATTTCATTTACTGTTACATGGCGTCGAACATATGGTTAAGGACCACACAAATATTGAGGGAAGAAACCCGCTGTCGCCATTCCTGGAAAAGACACATACATATAAATTGTATGTCCAATGTGACAATCACTCTGTATATTGCCAAATTAGCCAATTGGCTACCAAGTGGCTACCATATTTAGTCTTTGCTAATACAATATTCCCTAAATTATCAATTTTTAAGCAAATACACTGAAAATTGGCTAAACCAAAATCCATTCCAGTGTGAGCTGTGAAGCTGTGTTAAAAAAACAATATGAACACAGACTTTGAGAACGCTTACTAAAAACCATTTTAATCAATGTAACACTTCGACTCTATGTAGAGTAATTCCCCCTGGACTGTTCACCCATGCCGTGCTAGTTCTGGCACTAGACAAATTCGTCAGTTATGCATGCTAAAAACAATTGTGAAAATGTATTTTAATGTTGCGATATATTTTCTTGAAATAATTGACATTTTATTGGAAAATAACTTTGAGTTTCTACAGTTTGAAGTTAACCCAGAGCTAGCCCCATCCAAGTTATTCCCCCTGATCATTCCTCCCTTACACTATTTCTCCACTTAATGACACATACATATAATTCATACTGAATATTGTTATAAACCATAAAATCATGGCTTTATTAAGTTTCAAACTGGAACTAGATCACATGCATTTAAAATATAGTGAAATATAGAAATTAATATAAAATTTTTAAAATGGTTTCCAACAGACCTGAAAAAAGAAAAACAGGAAGACAAAAAGAAACATGGACAAAAACAGCTAAAAAATACAATAAACGAGTTGACCAATATAAATTAAGATCGATTATGGGTAATAATAGGATATTAAACTCGCTACCACTTCATAACATGTTTATGTCCAGAGTGAAAAAAAAAAAATTGTCACTCGCTAAAACTTGTGACAACTGAAAATTATTTCACACGAGACATAAACATCATATGAGAAGGAAGCTTGTTTAATATCTTATCAGTACTCTCCGGTTGGACCGACAGAAGACCAATAAGCAGAATTTTATCACTAGCCCACTGGGCATGTACATCTAGAAATCTATTTGTCTGCCAATATTTTCACTAGTCCAAACAAATGATATCTTTTATCTCAGTACAAGGACAATGTATTTGATTGCTCAAAATGAAACTGCATTGAACATTTTCACTATGAAGACTATTTTCCCATGGATGACCAGAAACACACTGCAGATACAGACACTGATATTACACACAAAAAACACTATATTTAAAGTATGCAACTTTTAGTCATTAAAAGGTTTCACGGCTAGCAATGCCACTCGCCACTGGCAAATTTTATTTTAAACCGGCCTCGGTGGTGTCATGGTTAGGCCATCAGTCTACAGGCTGGTAAGTAATGGGTTCGGATCCCAGTCGAGGCATGGGATTTTTAATCCAGATACCGACTCCAAACCCTGAGTGCTCCGCAAGGCTCAATGGGTAGGTGTAAACCACTTGCACTGACCAGTGATCCATAACTGGTTCAATAAAGGCCATGGTTTGTGCTATCCTGCCTGTGGGAAGCGCAAATAAAAGATCCCTTGCTGCTAATCGGAAAGAGTAGCCCATGTAGTGGCGACAGCGGCTTTCCTCTCAAAAGCTGTGTGGTCCTTAACCATGTCCGATGCCATATAACTGTAAATAAAATGTGTTGAGTGTGTCGTTAAATAAAACATTTCCTTCTTTCTTTTTTTATTATTTTAATTTGGCAAAAGAATTGCATGTAATAATTGATGTTTTGTTGAAACTATGTGTGTTTCTGCAATTTTTGGCATTTAATAGATAATTTGGCGAAATTTTCTACATAGCCTGAGCTAGCCCTGACCTTGATTTATGTTACAAACCCAGGACAGTCTTTTTACAGTCATGATAGATTCTCTTACCAAGGGAGGCAACTGTGCTAACCAGAGTCATCGTCACGCTGAGAGAAACATCACCACCGAGCAAATATGTGTAGATGTTACTAGCAGAGCCCCCTGGTGAGCAACCGGTGGCAAGAAATCCAAGCGCAATCCCCGGGTCAAAGTGGAGGAAGTATCCCAACATGAAGGATATCTGTGAAATGAGAAATATGCTTTTACCATAAACATAACATGAATGTACATGTACATGATACATTTATATACAACTGTAGCCCAGTGGTAAAGCTCTCGCTTGATGCGTGGTCGGTTTAGGATCGATCCCCGTCGGTGGGATCACTGGGCTATTTCTCGCTCCAGCCAGTGCACCACGACTGGTACATCAACGGCCGTGGTATGTGTTATCCTGTCTATGGGATGGTGCATATAAAAGATCCCTTGCTGCTAATAGAAAAGAGTAGACCGTGAAGTGGCGAGCCGGTTTCCTCTCTAAATATCTGTGTGGTCCTTCACTATATGTCTGATGCCATATATATAACCGTAAATAAACTGTTGAGTGCGTCGTTTAAATAAAACATTTCCTTCCTTCCTTCTTTTAAACATCAGTCCTTAAGGTTGACGCGAGCAATTGCTCCCACTCACGCGTGCTGGCGCAAAACTATTTCCACGTAGTTGAAAATGTGCTCACCTCGTCACACGCCAAAATCATTAATATATTTACTCAAAATTACTGTGAATTGTTACCAGAGCTTCTAGATTATGGCAGCCCCACTCCCATGGCTAGTAATATTCAATGTAAATAACTACTATTGCCATGCCTGACGGCTAGTGAAATGTTGCAGTTATAAGTTTATTTTGTAAACATGAATATCCTGCCCCCCCCCCCCCCCCCCCACCACCCATCCCCAATGTTAGTGTTTTTAAGCTCTATCTCCCTCTTTAGGTGAAATATCTGATTGTATTAAGTTAAAATTGTATTAAGTTAAAGTAAAGTAGGGCTAGTGAATTTTTAATTGTGGCTAGTATATTTTTGTATACATTGTATCACTGATCCCATGGCTTGTGGATTTTAAAAAAATTCTAGAAGCCCTGAAGTGGCTACATTTGGTATTTGGCCAATTTAAAAAAAAAAAAATTAATTAGAAAGAAAGAAATGTTTTATTTAATGACGCACTCAATACATTTTATTTACGGTTATATGGAGTCAGACATATGGTTAAGGACCACACAGATTCTGAGAGGAAACCCGCTGTCGCCACTACATGGGCTACTCTTTCCGATTAGCAGCAAGGGATCTTTTATTTGTGCTTCCCACAGGCAGGATAGCACAAACCATGGCCTTTGTTGAACCAGTTATGGATCACTGGTCAGTGCAAGTGGTTTACACCTACCCATTGAGCCTTGCGGAGCACTCACTCAGGGTTTGGAGTCGGTATCTGGATTAAAAATCCCATGCCTCGACTGGGATCCGAACCCATTACCTACCAGCCTGTAGACCGATGGCTTAACCACGACGCCACCAAGGCCGGGATTTAAAAAAATAAATTAGCCACTCTTGACTAATTTTCAAGCAAATACTCTTCATATATATGCGAAAATTGGCTAAAAGAAAATGATTCCCAGTATGAGCCCTATGGATGGATGGACAGACAGAGCCTATAATATTACACATACATGTAACACATCGACATAACATGCAGGGCTTCTGCCAGAGGGTAAAACGGATATGGCGCCATGCATATAGCCAAAAAAATTTGCAGATTTTTTTTTAGAAGTTATAAAGGGACAGACCCTAGTTATTAAACACAAAGGCAGATTTTTTTTACTATTAGAGCCGTTTATGATCATTGAAATCAAACATTACATGTATTTTTTTGTTTAGATTATCCATTTCCGTACATTCGAAGTGTTTCAGGTCATCCTGGTGTTTCCAATACCACAAAATGCATTTTTCATATTTTTAAAAACGCACATGCGTCTGAGAAGTAATGATTATGGAGTCACGCTTTATTCATTTTTTACAAAAATAGAATTTCAATGTCACCGACTCTTGTTTCACTCTGTTGTATCCAAATTTGTCACAGGTTTGTAAATTAACCACACTCAGTGTCCGTTTTTACGGGTTGAAACTAGGATCACGGTGAAAAATATGTCTAAGTGTTTTCAAACTAGGGTCTGTCACTTTAACCTTGTGACAAAATTAATTACTCTTATCATTACTGTATGATTTTCTTAACCCTATCCCCAAATTTTAACTTATTTCCTTTCTGCGCTCAGGCCCCCTGTTGACTGTGGTTGCAACCGTTGCATTCAATTCCATAGCGTCATACCCAAAAATGTCTTTCTGGCAGAAAGACTGACATGTAACATTTTGATGTCACACGATGATGTCATCGAATGGTGCACTAGACCTTAAAGGAACATCAACTAAACAAGTTGAATGATATAAACTAAATCAATTATGGATACTAAATATATATCCCTTGTGAAATAATTTTCATTGTCACCCGCTAAAACTCATGAAAATCAAAAATTATTCCACTCGAGACACAAACATGATACGAAATGGAAGCTTGTTTAAAGGGACTGGCCCTAGTTTTTAAACACTAAGGCATATTTTTCACCTATAGACCCTAGTTTTAATCCGTAAAAATAGACACTAAGTTTGGTTAATTTACAAACCTGTAACAAATCTGGATACGACAAAGTGAAACAAGAGTCTGTGACATTGAAGTACCTTTAAAAATAGACTAAAACGTGACTCCATAACCATTATTTCTCTACTACTACGGTACTGCTGTTACTACTACTACTACTACCACTGTTACCACTGTTACTACTACTATTACTACTACTACTACTACTACCACCACTGTTACCACTGTTACTACTACTACTGCTATGGTACTGCTGTTACTACTACTACTACTGTTACTACTACTACTACTACTACCACTGTTACCACTGTTACTACTACTACTACTACTACTACTACCACTGTTACCACTGTTACTACTACTACTGCTATGGTACTGCTGTTACTACTACTACTACTACTACCACTGTTACTACTACTACTGCTATGGTACTGCTGTTACTACTACTACTACTGTTACTACTACTACTACTGCTGTTGTCACTACTACTACTGCTACGGTACTGTTGTTACTACTACTGTTACTACTACTACTACTGCTATGGTACTACTGTTACTACTACTACTACAACTACCATTGTTACTACTACTACGGTACTGTTGTTACTACTACTACTACTACTACTACCACTAATACCACTACATAACCATACCCACACACCCAAAACAATAATAATCAAGAGTATAATTATAATAGCATTAACATTATATATATTTTTTTTTATAATAATAATACACATAAATAAAATAAAATATTAATTATTAAAAGATATGCAAAATCCAATCTAATTAAAATTAGCTTCACTATTACATGTGAATCTAACAGCAGCCAGTTGGAGCTCATGTCCACCAATCAAAACCTTACTTGCAGAATCATGCCAGTGATTTGAAAATAATTTGAAAATATTCCGAATTATCCTGAGGGTATACGATGTTTCATGTGAATTACGAATGCCTTATTTAGACCAGTAGAACTAATTTTAATCAGATTGCTAACACCACAGCGTAGTCTCCAATGTCCAGGTAACATTTCGTCTGTAAATAATAATATAAATATTGACCAATTACACTTCGCCTTTTATAACGTTATTTGGGAGCATACAAATTCTAAAAATATCGGGGGAGTCTATTTTAGTGGCCGCAGTACAGCGAACCATACCAATACGTACGGGATGGGTTATCAGTCTTCAATTTTACATTAAAAATTATTTATTTATTTATGAAAAAAACCCCAACTAAATCAGTCTTCAGTTTTACATTACAAATTATTTATTTTTATAAAATAAAACATGTTTTAAGGCATTCGTAATTCACACGAAACATGTCGTATATATAATTCGGAATGTTTTCAAATTATTTTTAAATCACTGGCATGATTCTGCAAGTAAGGTTTTGATTGGTGGACATGAGCTCCAACTGGCTGCTGTTAGATCCACATTTTAATTAGATTGTGCAAAATCCTACCACTGGCATAAGTATAAACTGTGACAGGAATCCAACAATAGGTGCTATTGGTTTCTTCAACGTTTCCTTGACAACCAGCAGTTCAACCTTGCAACCCATCGCAGCATTCAAGGTGATCACCAGTATTATCACAACTACGGTAAATATCGTGTCAACGGTTCTTTCTTTTCGGCTTACAACAATTCTGAATTTTTGTTGCAACTCGTACCATGAGCTTGAATTAGAGTTATCTCCCTTGGTATACGTGCTGGAAGAAATATCCGACGTATTTACTAAAATCGTCATATTTGTTCGTCCAAGCAAACGACCTATTATCTTTACTGAGACATTTTCTGCTAATAAAAACGTATCTTTTTCAAATATGGTTGCGATTTTTGGTTTGAGCGTTTTAAATCGAACCAAGACGGAGTTAAGATTATTTTGCGAAAAATTAAAGTTGAAAACAAAACTAGTTTCCTCTTTTTCGTACAGTCTTAGGGGTAAATCTTGTAAACTTTCTACACTGAGATCAATGCCTTCTACACTGTAAATATTCCAAACCAAGAAAAGCCAGCACACGGTTAAAAACTTGGGGAACTGGGCCATTTTGATTCCTATCTCGTCCACCTCGCGTCCGGCGTTGGTGCGATACCTTTCACCAGTCTGTCGATCCCCGGTCGCTTCAACACACGCAATTCGGCTTCCAGTTATTATGTTGCAATATCTCGTGCATGACCGTGCACTAAACTAACTCCGTTGCGTTAAACAAATGCATCGAACCGTGACACTTAGCACGTAAAGGACTTGTGCATCAACATGTCGTAAAAGTCGGTAAGTTGGCCATGTAAATATACCGTACTACCTCGGATAAATATAGGTTGTTCTAAAATCTAAATTGTCACACGGAATTGAATTAACGCAATAGCGACGATAAATTGTACCGTTATATATTTATCTATCGACATGCCATGGTATGGCGTGTCATAATAATTATTGTTTAGGTGTGATCATCAGTAGCAAACGTTTGGTATGCAGGACAGCAGGGGAGAGGAGATGGCCAGAACATCCCCAATAATTCCCAGGGTGGGTCAGAGTTTCCT